>NC_035438.2:97648207-97951616 GCF_002127325.2 Helianthus annuus | reverse complement strand
ATTTCAAAGAACGTATTTATGGTGTTGTGTGGACGGATATTCTTACACCTGAAGAGTTTGAATCAGGATGGGAAGAGGTTATTGGAGAGTTCAATTTATATGATAATGACTGGCTTTCTGATATTTTTGCACTTAGGGAATCTTGGATCCCTGCATACTATAGAATGGAGGAACTGTCGGGCCTTATACGTACGACATCGAGGTCGGAGAGTGAGAACCATCTTTTGGTCAAGTGTGCAATTCAAAATCTACTTTTTTTTTTTAAAAAATGACTCATTGCGAAACTGCAATAGAAGCACAACGTCACACGCACCGGAAAAATGATCATGAATCTCGATACAAACGCCCCCAATTGAAAAGTAATTATAAATTATTGGAGGGCCAAGCTACTGACATATACATAAAAAAATATTTTTTGTGACATTCAAACTAAGCTAATCGGGATTGGGTATTGCTTAAATCAACGTTATGATGAGCAGCCCGATGGGTTTGTTAAGTTCTACATAAATTATTTCCAGCAGCCTGTAGGGGTGAGCAAGTTTAGGTCCGGACCGAAAATAATCGAGAACCGAACCGAAAATATACCTAACCCGACCCGAACTCAAGTACCTAGGTATTTAGATCGGTTCCAATTTTTCATATAAAATAGGGTCGGGTCGGTTCTCGGTTCTTTTCATGGTGAAACCCGACTTGGACCTATGATCGGAACCGACCCTATATTTAGGGTAGTGAATCGGTTCTGTATTTTATGTTTGATCGGTTCTCGGGTCGGGTCAGGTAATGATCGGGTCGGGTCGGGTTTTTCCTTTTGCTCACCCCTAAGCAGCCTTGTACATCCTTATTCGAGGTAAACAATGGCGTTTTTTGGGTATTTTATTTTGGCGTTTTCTGAATATGGCGTTTATTATATTTTTAAACATTTATTTTTTTACATGGAGCTTTTATGTTTGTTGTTTGATGGTGTTTTATACAAACATTGTCTGCATGGCGTTTTATACATACATTGTTTTTAGCGTTTTTTCAGGTAATGTACCGTAAGTCTGATTGCACCAGCACTTGCTCATGCAGGCATTTTGAGCAGTTTGGTTTGCTGTCTAGACATATATTTTATGTTTTGAGAAGTTTGGATATTAGAGAATTTACAAAACTATACATTTTTAATAGATTGCGTAAAGAGGCTTCGCCAAATTGCTCTACCGATTACTCAGTGAGTCGTGAATTTATGACTGAGCTTGATCCCGATGTGCAAAGTGTGATGCAAGAAATTATTTTTGCAACAACATATACTTTGAACCATTTATTTGGTAATAAGGATGAGCTATCCTTATACAAGGATAATGTTCAATCTTATATGAAGAAGGTTCAAGATATGCAGATTGTTGCTCCTCCTCCTAGTACTAGGGATAGATTTGCGGAGATAACAAGTCAATATCAAAACGACAAGAATCCGATAAGAGTCCTTTTCGGGAATAAGTCGAAAGGTTCTGGATCTTGCAAGCGTTTGAAATCCAAACAGGAGGAAGCAATCGAAAAAACAAAAACAAAATGGAAGTCCGGGGCGAAAAAAGACAGTTAAGAATTGTAAAGCTTATGGACACTACGCATCAACATGCTAGAAGCCCGTAATTAAAAGAAAATCGATACGGTCTTTGAGAGCAAGTGAAGAGTAGTTTGGCGTTTTTTGTATTTTTTTATTTTTTCAGAACACACAATATTGGCGTTTTATATTTTTCGTAATATATTTACATGCTGTGGATATATTCAATGTATATTGTATAATACGTACTTCTTCAACTTATATATTTAATCATTTTTAAAGAATTTATATATAAAATAACTCATCGAGTTAACCTATTATATACTATTTTCATGCTCAATACACAAGTTATACACATAACGTGACTTTTAACGTAGTTTACCGTTTTAACCGTACAAACGCACAAGCATAGTCTTAATTCCTATTATCATGTCCACACTTAATAATCACATTACACATACTCATATTCACATATCACATTGTTGATCATAAAGTTCACTCTTGAACGATCTGAATTTGCGTACGTTGAAATATGCGCATTTTAACGTTTCCAGTAACGTTTTCGGGCGTCGGAAGTCACGTATGACTAACCAAAAACCAAAGATACTTAATATAAGTTAAAAAACATATATTTATCATAAAAATATCAGTTTATATTTTGATTTAAAATGTTTTTACAAAACTTCACTTTAAAAGCCGATTTTTACCGTTTTTAACTCATAGTCTTGTACCGAACTTTACTATAGCCATCCCAATTCGTCACGACTTCATATTTTAACACAATACATATTATTTACAGAATATAAGGGTGCTAATAATCATATTAGTGCATATTTCACATAAGTCACATAAATCATGCAATTTCACCCATTTTACTACTTTTAAAGCTTCATGTACAAAATGCAATGCTAATAAACTTATGACATAACTTTTACACTATCAAAACACATTATTTAACATCATTTTACCATGTTTATAATCTGATTTGAATCCATCTTTTTCATATCACTTCATTTCATTTCTTTTCAAGTTCATCCTTAAATCATCACTAACATCCATGTACTGGCACTTAATGCATGATCATTATTTCATCATCATCAAGCATATTTATACTCATCCAACATTCATTTATTATCTTTCATAAAATCCCTGATGTGTGTAAAATCCAACATATAAATTACATCAATTGTAGCATAAAACTAACCCTTTTTTTAGTAATAATGTTGGAAAAAGTGTGCTTTTGTCTTCCTTTTGTATTTTCAGGGTTAAAAGAGCTTAAATGAACAAAAGAATAAAAAATACAGCCAAATCTAACAATAATACAAGAAAAGGAATAAACGTGGCATGCCTGACCCCTCGACAACATCTTCCCAAGCAAAAACAAGAGATCAGAAGGCTGAACACGCCCCGTGCTCATTGAACACGGGGGCGTGCCCAAGTGTCTGCAGAAAAGACAAAGTTGTAGAAGCTTCTATTTCCCAACACAGGGGCGTGCCAAGCGGACACGGGGCCGTGGTCAACGCTAAGATTCGCAGAGTCCAAGCAAATCTTGATAGTACAGATACGCTTCTACACACGAGGCCGTGCCCAGCGGACACGGGGGCGTGGTCAACTAATGCAGACAAACTGCAATTAATGACGAAAGAGAAAATGGGTGGACACGGGGCCGTGCCCAATGGACACAGGGCCATGTCCGGGCTTCTGTGCAGGCTATAAATACGGGTGATTGGTTCACTTCAAAGGCATCCCTTGGCAAACCACCTCTCTCACACTTCACCCACCCACTACCACCATCACAACCCACATCCACCACCATCATCCATCATCCATCATAGAGTGTGTGTAGTAGTCTTGGGATCCAAGATTGATAGTAAGAGTTCTTGACAATCAAAAGCCATGTTTGCCTAAGTCTCTTACATCACTTGGTGAAGACAAACATTTAGTGTAATACTTTTATTTTTAATCTTTTCGCACTTTTTATTTGGTTATGTATTAATGACTTTAATAACTAGTTTCTTATGTTGAAGGTGAAACTTCCTTATCATTTGTCGGTGGTGTCTTGGCGTTATTTTACTGTCTATATAAAATAAAAGATTTACACCATTCATATCTCCACGGTCTATATGGAGATATGTTGGCTAACTGGTCGGGGGTTAAGGGAATGGTTTGGTAAGCGTCTTGCCTTGTTCAGTGTATAGATCCTACAAGGACCTGGGTCAAGCTTAGTAGGGCCTCCTTCAATACCCACTAGTATTGGATGGCGGGGGTTCGAATTTCTTAATCCCCTCATATGTAAACTACTATTAAAACATTAACCCGGCTATTTAGGATTGTATCCCTACTGACTCAAACTACTTAGCCGAGGGTAACGTTACATTCAAAAGAGGGGCCAACCACATTACGCATTAATAACTTAATTAATTATCTTTCAATAATCCAACCCTTTAGGATTGTATCCTTGCTGACTCAAACTATTGGGTTGAGGGTAACGTCACCTTCAAAAGAGAGGCCTACTACTATAACTAAGATAATCTCTTAAAAAGTGAAAAAGTGCGGAAATAATCAAAGGTTACACTAAAGGCAAGTCGGATCTAGTGATTCATCTTGTCTATCTGTTTTTATTTTTAATTTTTATTTTCAGCATTTTTAGTTTTTATTTTCATGTTTAAACCTTTTTCTAAAATTTTGATTTGATTAGACGTTAAGGATAAACCGGTACTAAAAGCTCTTATGTCCTTGGACGACCTCGGTATCTTACCAACGCTATACTACACTCACGATGGGTGCACTTGCCCATATGTGTGTTTAGTGTTAGTAAAATATCGTGTTTTATAAATTTAAAACTTGACTAAAGTGTAAAAAGGGCTAAAAATATACATAAAAATATAAAACACACCGCACACATCAAGTTTTTGGCGCCGTTGCTGGGGACACAAGGATTTTAAGAATGTTGGTACACTGAATGTCTGCTGACTACGTCTTAATCGTGTCTTAGGTCTAGATAGACTGTTTAGGAGTTGAAAACATGAAAACATGAACTGCCTTTACTGACTATTCAGTCTCAAGACCACTGGAAAGACTTCACATGGATTTGTTTGGTCCAGTGAATGTCAAAAGTATTACAAGAGATGTCTAATGTCTTGTGGTTACTGATGATTATTCCAGATTTTCGTGGGTTTCATTCTTGAAGTCGAAAGATGAAACGTTTGACAGTTTGATGGCTTTATTCAAAAAGATTGAAAATCTGTACCAAAGGCGTATCAAAAGAATCAGAAGTGATAATGGTACTGAGTTCAAGAACAACAAGATGGAAGAATTTTGTGATGAAAGAGGTATATTGCATGAGTTTAGTGCTCCGTACACTCCGCATCAGAATGGAGTTGCAGAACGCAAAAACCGGACGCTAATCGAGACGGCTAGAACAATGCTTGCTGATTCAAAGCTACCGATAATTTTTTGGGCAGAAGTTGTTTCCGCCGCATGTTATACGCTCAACAGAGTTCTCACTGTCAAGAAATTCAACAAAACATGCTTTGAGTTGATCAATAATCGCAAACCGAATCTGAAGTATCTTGAACAGTTCGGGTCACCCTGTACTGTTCTAGAGCCTTTTGGAAAGTTTGGTCCGAAGAGTATTGAAGGAATATTCATTGGTTATAACAGTCCATTACGACATGTCTTCGTTCCAAGCTTGAAGCAGATTATTGAAGCTCCAAATGTTGAATGTCAAGGTTATACAATGCCGTCGCAGAATCCTGGAGATTCATGGCGTTATCATTACAACAAGTTGTGGGATTCGTCTGACATAATGGAAGAACAAGAAGAAGAAGATTTCTTTGATGAGTTGGATATTTTGCGAGAGTATGAGTCATCGCAGGAAAGGTTCCCAGCCGATTATTCATGGAGACCACGACAAATTCACTGAGACCACGACAAACTTCAAACGACGATAAAGCAGGTCCTAGCAATGCTGGTGAGCATGATGATGTCCAACAAGATGAATTTGCTCAAGATAATCAGACGACAGAGAATGATAATCAAGAATCTGAGAACATGCCCGTATTTGATCATGGTGATTCAGATTCTGAGGGGGAGCAAATTCAGCTTTTGAGTCAAACAAACCCAGTCGGTGAACATGGTGCAATGCGATGCAAGAAGAATTGAGTCAGTTTGAAAAGTTAGGAGTGTGGAAGTTAGTAGATTTGCCAGATGGTCACAGGAAGATCAACACAAAATGGGTGTTCAAGTGTAAGAGAGATGATAAAGGAGTAGTTGTGCGAAACAAGGCTTGACTTGTAGTCCAGGGCTTTAGTCAGCAGGAGGGGATAGATTTTACTGAAGTGTACGCTCCTGTGGCTCGACTAGAAGCAATCGGAATCTTCCTGGCATTTGCATCATGGAAAAACTTCAAAGTATATCAGTTAGATGTAAAATCGGCGTTTCTTTATGGGAAGGTTAAAGAGGAGGTTTATGTCGGACAGCCGCCGGGCTTCACCGACCCAATCCATAAAAACAAGGTATAATTGCTGGACAAAGCGCTGTATGGTTTACACCCGGCTCCGAGAGCTTGGTACGAGACTTTCTCTTAACACCTACTAGCCAACAGCTTTATCCGAGGGAAAGTGGATGCCACTCTATTCACCAAAGAGGTCGACGGACATCTTCTGATAGTGCAGATATATGTGGATGACTTAATATTTGGGTCAACGAATGAGAAATTGTGCAAAGATTTTGAATCAGTTATGAAGCAGAAATTCGAAATGTCATCGATGGGGGAAATGAAATTCTTTTTAGGATTACAAGTTGATCAACTACCTGAGGGAATTTTCATTCACCAGACGAAGTACGTTCATGATATTCTAAAGAAATTTGGAATGTCAGGATCTACTCCAGCGTCAACCCCACTAGCAACGAATCATGGGATACACCCAGATCTCACCGGAGACAGGGCAGATGAGACGTTTTATCGTTCCATGATCGGTTCATTGATGTACTTAACTGCTTCAAGACCCGATATTATGTACCCAACGTGCCTCGCAGCAAGATTTCAATCTAACCCGAGAGCTTCGCACATGATTATTGTGAAGAGGATATTACGCTACCTGAAAGGAACTCCATCTTTGGGGTTGTGGTATCCTAGAAAAGGCGAATTTACGCTCGAAGGGTATTCCGACTCGGATTTCGGATGCTGCAAAGCCAATGCAAAATCAACAACAGCAGGATGCCAGTTTTTTGGACCTCGCTTGGTCACCTGGCAGTGTAAGAAACAAACGTCTGTGGCGCTATCCACATGTGAAGCGGAGTACGTTTCTGCTAGCAGTTGCTGCTCTCAGATCTTGTGGATTCAGCAATAGATGCGCGACTATGGTTTGCAGTTTCTTAACACACCTCTTTTTGTTGATAATGAGGCCGCTATTAATATAACGAAAAATCCAGTACATCACGCTAAAACTAAACATAAGAAATTCGACATCACTTCATCCGAGATTGCTTCGAGAAGAAGTTGATTCGAATTGATAAAATCCACACTGACAATCAGAAAGCTGATTTACATACCAAAGCTTTTGACAAAACACGTTTTAAATTTCTTTTAAAACTAAATGGTATGAAGCTTCTCTCGGTGTCGGATGGCATTATTGGCGTTGATGAAGGTACTGTTGTAGATGACGATGAGAAACAATCTGCAATGGTTTGTCGATTTTTTTACTTGTTTTGGTATTTAGGGGGAGTAGATATATATTCAAAAATACAAAAACAGTAAAAAATTCAAAAATCCAAAAACATGATAAAATTTTCAAAATCCAAAAAACAATAGAAAATTGAAAAAGAGCTTGTGTAAAAAGGGAAAATGATAGTACATCGGTTTGACAGTTACGGTACGCTAAAGATTTGTAAGTTTAAAAGCGTTAAACAGTCTCACTGATGATGTGTCGATAGGTTTTTACACATTTAGTAGATTTGTTCGGGATATAAACATAAAATTCAAACTTACTTATTTCGTGGGGAACACTACTTAGATATATAGTCCTCGAATAATACTGAATGGAAGTTCTGACCTAGTCCTCGAATAATACTTTCCGCATTGCTTGAAACATAGCACCACCCTCAGCATAAAAAAAACGATGAAACATTGCAAAATGATAATCGTGTGCTGTTGAAACAAAAGATCCTCTAAAGGGACACACCGAAAAGACGAAACCGTCATCTCTCTGCGTATACGGAAGTATCGAACTGAGCTCTCACGGCCCTCGCATCTAACCCCTTACAGATATCATCTGTGGTATACTCACTTGTAAGACTGAATATTGGGATCTGGATACGGGAGTATATTCAAGAGGTGGGACACATGAATGAGTTAAGTTTTTAAGACATCTAATTCGTATCCTGAATAGATTGAAAATTGTGTGAAAATTTAAGTGGACCAGCATATTGACAATCTATGTGAATTGTTTAATTCTGAGTATGAAATTAAAGCTTAACGGTATGTGTGACTTGTCTGATAACTGATATGATTCCCTAACACGCTCACCAAAAATATGTTTGTAAATAGTTTATTTTCTTTACATTCTGTAATTTAAGTTTCTGTATTTCATTTCTAGTTTAGAAAATTTTTTAAAAATTTCAAAAAGATTTTTCATTTCTGCTTTATTTTAGACAAACCAGAGTAGAAAGTTGATTGTCTGAATCTCAAAGATGAAGCAGATGCAGGAAGTTTCTGGACTGGAAGATGAGGAAAGCTTGTTTAGTTAAAATCTGATTGTTGAAAAGTTGACAACAAGTTCATTAACTTGATGCTTGTTATTTTCAGAAAATGATTGAAAATTTATTGGATAAAAAATCAGTTTGATTTGTCGAAGATCAACCAAGGTCATTAAGTTGGACTTGGTAGATTAATTGAGTAATCAGGGTCATTAACTTGGACCTGAATACTTAAGTGGATTTCTGAAACTGATAGATTGTGATTTATTGTTGAAAATCAATAGATTGTAATGTTATATGTTTGAGAAACAGGTTGTGGATATCTAAATCCCCATGGCTCAAAAAGTCAAAGTTTGAACCAGATCAAGATCCTAAGTCCCAGCATACCGAGAGGGGGAGTCTGTGAAAGGGGGAGTCTAGATTCTGGAACAATAGTCAAAGGGGAGACTGAAGATAGAGCTGGGTCAAGATCCTGAACCTGTGAAGAGAGAGTTTTTACAATGAAAAGATAAAGTTGGAAAGAAGAAAAGACTGAAGACTCGACGCCAAAGACTTCGTCAACATCCAAGGGGGAGTCTGTTGGTACACTAAATGTCTGCTGACTACGTCTTAATCGAGTCTTAGGTCTAGATAGATTGTTTAGGAGTTGAAAACATGAAAAGTGGTTTTAGTGTTAATTCCGCTTGATATAACATAGTTCATTTCAAGCGAAATCAGCTAGTCATGTGATTCCGCTCCAAAGGTCAAACTAGAGATTTCGCTTGAGTGAATACATAGGTATTCCGCTTGAACTGACATGTAGTTTCAAGCAGAATCAGAACTAGTATATAAAGGTATGTTGTGTAGTCATTTGTAACGTGGGAGCGGAATTAGGAGTCGAGGTGCTGTCGGATTTTTGCCAGAAATCAGTGGTAAAAGACTCGTAAATCAGTAATAGAAAGAGATTAAAAGGATACAAGCTGTTTGACTTTGTTTACTTTGATTCCGCCTCTGTAAATGAAGATGAACTGCCTTTACTGACTATTTAGGGTCACGCACACGGTCCAACAAAGAAAGCTTAAAATCGATGGCCTAATCAGTTTTTCAAAACCTTTTTAAAACGCGCGCACATTTTCTGCATTTTAGTTAGTTTTTGCATTTACAGTAGCCTGAACACGGGGTCGTGTTTACTGAACACGGGGCCATGCTGCAATTTTTTTTATAAAACACCCAGATACAGAGCCTGAACACGAGGCCGTGCTCACTAAACATGCCCCCGTGCTGCATAAAACCAGTTACTTTTATTAAAACACCCAGATACAGAATCTGAACACAGGCCGTGCTCACTGAACACAGGGCCGTGTCCAGCCTCTGTTTCCGTTTTTATTTTTGTTTTCTGGTCTCGAGACTCTGTTGTGGTCTGCTGAGTGATTCTTATGGATATTGTCAGGAGATTACAACTACACCTATGAGGAGGATGATTATAGGGAAGACTATTGCACCATTTGTGGTAACCCTCATTCGGTACAATATTGTGACCTTTTCGAGCCATCCACTACCTACTATGAGGAGCCCAGTTACGAGCCATCAACTCATATACACCCTATGAAGACCAAAGGTATGAACCTTCTCCCTCATACTCATATTTTGATGAACCAAGGTATGAGCTTTCATACTCATACTTTGAGGAACCAAGGTATGAGCCTTCACCTTCATATACTTATTATGAGGAACCATGGTGTGAACAACCCACCTCATACGAGTACTATGAAGAACAAAGTTACGACCCTTATCCCTCATATACTTATGATGAGGAGCAGTGGTGTGAACCATCTACCTCATATGAGTATTATGAGGAACAAAGGATCGAACATCCGGATTCAAGCTTTGAGGATCCTGATCCTTACTCTATCACCCACATAGCCGATAAGATAATAGAACACATTAAAACGATCGAACGTTGCATAAAAGAATCTCGCGCAAGGGAAGAGGAGTCCCGCGCAAGGGAAGAATTAACTTGTAATAAAGAAGAGATAGTTGAAAATGTAAAAATTGAAGAACAAATAAGTAAAAAACCGGCACATGAGTTAAACAACGAGAAAGGTAAGTCCGACAACGTTAAAATTCAAGAAGAGTCTAATTTTAAAGAAATTAATCTCTTGTCACCTTCTTTCGAAAATCATTGTTTAGCACCCACTCATGCTAAGTTTTTAAAAGAGTTAAACACTAACACTAAAATTGACGAAACGGTAAGCATTAAGTTAACAAATGATCAAACTGCACTAATAAAAGAAGATCCATTTGAAATTAACATTACACCGGTTCCATGTTTCATTCAAAATTCCTTTATTAGTAATATAACAATTGATAAAGATCTTTGTGTTAATATAATGCCCAATTACATTTTCGAAAAATTAAGTATTAGTGATTTTTCTCCACTTCAAATACCCATTTTTCTATCTAATCGGAAGATAATAAAATCAATAGGGGTAGTTGAGGATGTCTTGGTCCAAACAAATCAAATGGTAATCCCAACCGATTTTGTCATCCTTGATGACGCTCCTCTAGTGTTGGGACGACCTTTTGTAAAGACCCACGAAGCTTTGAAAAATCAGAAGCACAATAATCTATCCATTCAATTAGGGGCATTTAAAAAGAGTGTCGATCTTGAGCGATCAATGAAATATCCATTCGGCAATAATGACCCCCTAATTGAAGATGAAGATGAACCACCCGATACAAAAGAAGAAATTGACCACTTTGTTGAAGAAGAGGTTGCCATAGAACAAACCTTTATGGTTCTTGTTGGATCGTCGTGTGACCCTAACGAGTCAATCAGAAGAGTTTTTCATCAATATCAAAGGCGGAATCAATGATATCGACGTAATACAGCTTGAATTCCTCTAATTATCTTCTTATTAATCAATTCTGAGCTTTTACAGATCGTTTGACAAACGGGCAGCACCTCGGCTCTGAATTGGAAAAGTTACAAATGACACAGCAGGTTGGGTATTTATAGGGCTCATAATTTCGCACGGAATTACCCCAAGCGAAATTACCTTCAAGCGGAATTACATTCCAAACGAAATTACCTAATTTCGTGTGGAATTACCTTTACTAATTTTGTGCGAAATTACTCTTGTGTAATTTCGTGCGAAATTATCCTTTAACACTCAAAACCTGTTTTCTGACCTGCTGAACACTGGTTAATCCTATCTAGACACATATGACTCGATACAAGACAAAGTTAACAGACATTTATGCACCAAAAGACTCCCCCTTGGATGTTGACGAAGTCTTTGGGATCGAGTCTTCAGTTTTGATCAGTCTTGTCTATCATTCCAAATTGATTTGACTCTGTAAAGCATCCTTTAATCTTCTATCTTCAAACTCCCCTTTGAATGTTGATCCAGAATCTAGACTCCCCCTTTCGAAGACTCCCCTCTCGATAAGCTGGGACTTGAATTCTGGTTCAATCTTTACAAAAACTTTGCCATGGGGATTTCACTTTACTGCTATCTAACTTTCAAACCTGTAACCTGCTTCTCAAAGATATGACATTACAATCTTTTCACATTTAAACTTCTTTTATAATGTTCATCAGTTTTAATAATCCACTTAAGTTTCCAGGTCCAAGTTAATGACCCTGGGTACTCAATTTGTCTACCAAGTCCAACTTAATGACCTTGGTTGATCTGTGACAAAAACAAACTGATTTTTGTTCAACATTTTCAAATATTTTCTGAAAATTACAAGTTTTAAATTAATGAACTTGTGTTGACTTTGAAACTTTCAGGTTTTATCATGATTAGCTCCAAACTCATCTTCTAGCTAGAATCTTCTTGCATCTGCTTCAAACTGTGAATATTAAGATCAGCTTTTCACTTTGGTTTGTCGAAAAATAAAGCAGAAACGAAAATCTTTTTGGGTTTTAATAAAGATTCTAAACTAGAAAGCTATAAAATCTTTTTGAGTTTTGGAATTTTAACAGAAATGAAATACAGTAAACATAAACTATTTACAAACATATTTTTGGTGAGCGTGTCAGGGAATAATATCAGTCATCGACAAGTTACTAGCACCGTTAAGCTTGATAACATACTCAGAATTAAACAATTCGCTTAGATTGTCGATATACTGGTCCTCTTTAAATTTTCACACAAGATTCAATCTGTCCAGGATACGTATTAAGTGTTTTAAATACTTAGCTTATACGTGTGTACCATCTCAGAATATACTCCCGTATCCAGACAACTATATTCAGTCTTACAGGTGAATGCACACTAATGATATCTGTAATGGGGTGAATGCGAAACCATGAGAGCTCAGGTCAGAACTTCCGTTCGTGCAGAGAGATGATGGTTCGACTTTAAGTGGGTCCCGTTTGGGGATCTTTTACTTCAACAGCACATGATTATCATTTTGCAATGTTTCATCATTTTTTATGCTGAGGGTCTGCTTTAAGAACAAAGCATTGAAAAGCATTAAACGAGGACTAGGCTATTGCTTCCGCAAAATTAGAAGTCCTGGTATAATACCCCAGATATCATCACGTACAGAGATCTACTATGTCAGAAATAGCGTCTTTCAAACAAGATTTCAGGGGTTACGTATATATCCGAGAGATGTTCCCCACGAAATAAGCAAGTGATGATTTTAGGTTTATATCTCGAACAAACCTACTAAATGTGTAAAAACCTACCGGCACATCATCAGCGAGACTGTTTAATGCTTTAAAACTTTACATTTCTTTAGCATACTGTAACTGTCTAACTGATGTACTATCGTTTTCCCTTTTTACACAAGCTCTTTTTCAGTTTTCTATTGTTTTTGGATTTTTAACATATTTCATGTTTTTGTATTTTTGATTTTTTTTACTGTTTCTGTATTTTCAAGAATTAAATATACTCTATACTCCCCCTAAATACCAAAACAAGTAAAAAAACAACAAACCATTGCAGATTGCTTTTCAACATCATCTATAGTGGTATCTTCATCAACGCCAATAATCCCATCCAACAAGGATAAAAGCTTCATACCATTCAGTTTTAAAAGATATTTAAAACGAGTTTTATCAAATGCTTTGGTATGTAAATCAGCTTTTTGATTGTCAGTGTGGATTTTCTCAATTCGTATCAACTTCTTCTCGAAACAATCGCGAATGAAGTGATGACGAATTTCTATGTGTTTCGTTTTAGCGTGATGAACATGATTTTTTGTGATGTTTATCGCTGCCTCATTATCAACAAAGATAGGGGTGTTAAGAAATTGCAAACCGTAGTCGCGCATCTATTGCTGGATCCATAAGATCTGAGAGCAGCAACTGCTAGCAGAAACATACTCAGCTTCACATGTGGACAAAGCTACATAGGTCTGCTTCTTACATTGCCAGGTGACCAAACGTGGTCCGAAAAACTGACATCCCGCTAGTTGATTTAGCATTAACTTTGCAGCATCCAAAATCAGAATCGGAATACCCTTCGAGCATGAAATCGCCTTCTTTTGGATACCACAACCCCAACGATGGAATTCCTTTCAGGTAGCGTAATATCCGTTTCACAATCACCATATGCGAAGCTCTCGGGTTAGATTGAAATCTTGCTACGAGGCAGGTAGGATACATGATATCGGGTCTTGAAGCTGTCAAATACATTAGCGATCCGATCATGGAACGATACATCGTTTCATCTACCTTCTCTCCGGTTAGATTAGGGTTTATCCCATGGTTCGTCGGTAACAGGGTGGAAGCTGGTGTAGATCCTGACATCCCAAATTTCTTTAAGATATCATAAAAATACTTCGTCTGATGTATGAATATTCCCTCAGGCAGTTGATTAACTTGAAGTCCCAAGAAGAATTTCATCTCACCCGTCGATGACATTTCAAATTTTTGCTTCATAACTTTTTCAAACTCTTTGCACAAATCTTCATTTGTTGACCCAAATATGATATCATCTACATATATCTGAACGATCAGAAGATGTTTGTCGACTTCTTTGGTGAATAGAGTGGCATCCACTTTTCCTCGGATGAAGCTGTTGGCTAGCAGGTGTTGAGACAATGTCTCGTACCAGGCTCTCGGGCCTGGTGTAAACCATACAAAGCCTTATCCAGTAAATAGACCTTGTCTTTGTGGATTGGGTCGGTGAAGCCCGTTGGCTGTCCGACTTATACCTCCCCTTTTACCTTCCCATAGAGAAAAGCCGATTTAACATCTAACTGAAAAACTTTAAATCCTTTCCACGACGCAAATGCTAGGAAGATTCTAATCGCTTCTAGTCTAGCAACTGGAGCATACACCTCTGTGAAATCTATACCCTCCTGCTGATTGAAACCCTAGACTACGAGTCAAGCTTTGTTACGAATAATAACCCCTCTATCGTCTCTCTTACACTTAAACACCCACTTGGTGTTGATCTTCCTGTGACCATCAGGCAAGTCTACCAATTTCCACACACCTAACTTCTCAAACTGACTCAACTCTTCTTGCATAGCATTGACCCAAGAATCTTCAGTTAGCGCCTCTTAGTATGTTCTCGGTTCGATCTGCGAAATAAAACAACTTAGAGAAAACTCAGTTTGTAAAGGAGCTACTGTAGAATAAAAACAAGTAAGGCCTTGGTCAATTTGACGTCTTGTGCGGACGCCTGATTGCAATTCTCCGATAATCAACTCTTCTGGATGGTATGAAAGAGTTCTTGGCATCACCTCGCCTGGAACATCTACCTCGCCTTCCAAATTAGTGATATTCTGGTATACATCGTATTCACCGACTGGATTGTTTGACTTGAAATCTGGATCTGCTCCCCCTCAGAATCTGAATCACCATGATAAAAAACTGGCATGTTATCAGATTCTAAATTCTCATTGGCTGCAGTCTGATTATCGGGAGCATTTTCCTGTTCTGAAGATTGCTGAATATCATCATGTTCACCAGCATTTCTTGGACCGGCTTCATCATCATTTGAAGTTTGCCGTTGACTTCTAGAATACTCAGCTGGAAATCTTTCTTGCGATGACTCATACTCTCTCAGAATATCCAACTCATCAAAGAACTCCGTTTCTTCCTCTGTTTCTTCCTCCATGTCAAACGAATCCCACAAAATATCATAATTAAATCGTCATGAGTCACCGGGATTCTGTGGCGGCATTATGTAACCTTGGCATTCAACATTATGAGCTTCAATAATCCGCTTCAAGCTTGGAACAAAGACTCGTTTCAATGGACTTGAGTAACCCATGAAAATTCCTTCGATGCTCTTTGGACCAAACTTTCCAAAAGGCTCTAGAACAGTGCAGGGAGACCCAAACGGTTCTAAATACTTTAGGTTCGGCTTGCGGTTGTTGATCAGCTTGAAACATGTTTTGTTGAATTTCTTTACAGTGAGAACCCGGTTGAGTGTATAGCAAGCGGCTGACACTGCTTCTGCCCAAAAATTGACTGGTAGCTTTGAATCAGCAAGCATCGTCCTGGCCATTTCGATTAGCGTCCTGTTCTTTTGTTCTGCTATTCCATTTTGCTGTGGAGTGTAAGGAGCACTAAATTCTTGCAATATACCTCTCTCATCACAGTATTCTTCCATTTGGTTGTTCTTAAACTCAGTACCATTGTCACTCCTGATTCTTCTGATTCGAGTTTGATACAAGTTTTCAATTTTTCTGAACAACACCATCAAACTTTCAAACGTCTCATCTTTCAACTTCAGAAATGATACCCACGAAAATCTGGAGTAATTATCAGTTACTACAAAACAGTAGAGATCACCGGTTATGCTTTTGACATTTACTGGACCAAAAAGATCCATATGAAGTCTCTCTAAAGGTCTTGAAACTGAATTGACTTTCTTTTGAGGATGTGATTTCTTCTTCTGCTTGCCTTTGACACAGCTAATGCACTCCCCTTCCAGATGGAAACTTTTCAAATGAACACCAGTTACTAAGTCATTGTGCACCAGGTGATTCATTTTTCGAAGGTGAATGTGGCCCATCTTTCGATGCCACAACTTCGATTCTTTTTCCGTTGCTCTTGACATGAAGCAATGAGCCTGACCCGTGGTTGTAGTAGCTACGCTCATGTCCAACACGTACAAATCATTGACTCTTGGTGCTCTCATGATAACCCACTCTTCGGGAACAACAAATCCTTGTTTCAAGATCAAACATTCTTTTTCTGTGAAGTGCATTGTATACTTTCTATCACAAATTTGAGAAATACTCAGCAAATTATTCTCCAGCTCGACGATATAGTTCATTCTTTCAAATGTGACAATACCATTAGATAGAGTTCCTTCACCAACTATTCTATCACCTTGATTTCCTGCAAAACCCACATATCCTCCGTTAAACCCTCTAACATCGTACAGCAGGGTCTTCTTCCCCGTCATGTGCCGAGAAGCTCCACTATCCATAATTCAATGCGAAACGGATCTTGGAAGTTCCTGCACAAGTCACAATCACTTAGTTAGATTTTGATGCCACCCAAGCCTCTTTCGACTCAGGTAACTGGAAATTTAGAACAGTTCTTTTGGTGAAAACTGGTGGAAAATTCTTGTCATTCATTTTTAAACTCTCTTCAGATCCAACCTCAACCTCTTTATATAAGAAAAATTCATCTTTTTTAGGTTGATCAGATGGTTGATCTTTCTTTTGAACATCCTTCTTTTCAGAATTTAGCATTTGTTTTTCAAGTTTCTCATAATAATCCAAAGGAACATTCATCTTTACCGGTGTGGTAGAAGATGATTGTTTTTCCGACTCTGAAACCTTTGGTTTTGGAGAACTTGTTTTCTTTTCAACAACTTTTGGTTTCCATGTTTGTTGAGATGAGGCAACCCATATATAAAACTTGTCATTTTTAGTTACCACATTCTTAACAGGTTCAGTTTTGATTTTGGTGTTTTCATTTTTCAAAACTTTCTTCTCAACAACCATTGGAGCTTTACCTTTTGCATCAACTTTCCTTTTCTGAATCTCAACAACTTCAGACTTAGGCTTTGAGTTGGTGCACTTTCGTGCAATATGTCCAACTTGATTGCATTTGAAGCATGTACGAGTACCAACTACCCGACTTGTGCCTTCAGTCTGAGATTGTGAGGCCTTCTTCTCAAAGAATTCTTCATTTGATTTTGAAAAAATTTTAGACTCTTCGTCAGAAAGTGAACTTGAACTCGAACTTCTCACAAAAAACTTTTTCTACAAACTTTCTGTTTTGAACATTCTTTCTTTGATAATTTTTACCACCCTGATAACCAACCAACCATCTGTTTTGGTTGTTGTTAGAAAAACACTGTGGTACAACAGGTTTTTTATAGTAAGATTTATCTTTTTCAAAGTTCAAATGTCTTTCTGAATGTTGCACACCTTCAATTTCTGACACATCAATCTCAATCAACTTGAACACATTTCTCAATTTGCCAACATTCACATTCTCTAAAGGAAAATCACGATCCGAATACAATTTATCAGATCCCGCCATCTAGTACATCACAAGATTAGGTTCTTCACTTAAGTTGTTTTTGGATTTTGATTTCGGAATGTATTTGTCCAAAAAGCAGTCAGCATCCTCAGTAGTGTCACTTTCAGTTTTCAAAACATTTTCAGCCATGCTTTTAACAATTTTACATTGGACACTATCTTCATCGGACGATGAAGTGAATGTGACATCAATTGTGTCTGGAAGCTTAACTTCTTTTTCTTCTTCATCATTAACCAACCCTGATTTTTTCTTTGAAAAATTGTTTAAGACTGGTGGTGGAACCTGATGATATCCCACCCCGGTTCCATCAGAATACACATCTTTGCCTGTTTTGTTCTTCCCAATTGGTTTAGGAACGATATGTTGAAGAACAAAACTTGCGGAGTTGTAACTGTTCAGTTTCAATTGGATGCGTTCATTTTCAATTTTAGCTTCTTGAAACTGAAACTTCAACTTAGCAATCTCATCCAGTTGTTGGTTGATTAACTCTTCTTTCACTCTAAGAACTCCCGTCAGTTGCATATTTTCTTTGCTTGTCTTACCATTTCTCTCATCAGAATCTTTAACCGTTCATTTTAGCTTCTAAAAATTTTCTGAGAGTTGACGATTTTCATGAATTAGTTTTTCATTTTCTTTCCTAATTCTTTCTATGTCATTTTTATCTTTTTCAATTTTCTCAGTTAATTCTTTTAATCGTTCATTTGAAGCTTTTTGTTGGGATTGAACCCTATCAGAGGAACAGATAATTAAAGCCAAAACTGGATCAAAGCAGTGGATCCAGAATAAGCAGATGTTTACATACAAGTCTCTCCCCTTGAAAGTGATTACAACACTGATGACCTCCTATCTGCTGATCTTGCAAAGTGCTGACCTACAACTGCTGCTCAAGTAAAAGATCTGATGGAAGACTAAAGTCCTGCTGATTCAATCTACTGCTTTGAGTCAAGCACTGCTAATCCGGACAAGTGCTGCTGGGTTCACAGCAGTAGAAGGTTGCAGCAGCTGTTCTAAAGTTTGTTTTGTAATAGAATGTATTAGCAGTAGTTAACACAAGCAGTGTTTGTATAGATCAGAGGTTAGAGTTTGTTAGGAGGTTAGATGTAACTTTCATGGTGACGTCAGCTAAGATGCTCAGTAGTTTGCAAGTGCCTATAAATAGTTCAGTACTTTGTACTGTTCTATTAGCTCTTTTGCATCATTCGTCTTCTTTGCACGAACAAACAACTGAGCTCTGGCTGAGGGGGAGTTTGCATTCATTCATCAATCATTGTAATCATTGTTGAAATAAATTCAATCTTTCGGTTCATTGTGTAAAGATGTTTGATCAAAGTATTACTCTTGTTTGATTGAATGCGAAGTTTGTTTTCATCTTAATTCCGCTGCACACTCATCCACTTTCATCTTAATTTCAAACACAAAATACAAGCAAAATCAAACTCAGATTCAACAATTGGTATCAGAGCGTTTCAGTTGTCTCATCAGTGAACTGAGGCTTGTTAAAACCACTTTTACAAACTCAACTCAAAATAGCAGGTTCCTCAGGTCACTGCCAGAAAAATGGGACACCATAGCTTTTGTCACCCGAAATTCACCTGAATTCAAGGATCTGACCTTGACCCAACTCCATGGTTGACTCCTGACCTACGAAAGGGAGTTGAACCAGAAAAGGAAGTTACAAGAGTCAGGAAAAACCGTTGATGATTATACATTCGGTAACACTGCTCTTTTGGGTCAAGAAGAATCTGGGAGTAGTGGTAAGGATCAGGGTTATGATCACTTCATTGACATAACTACTGGTGCAAATTTTAACAACCCTGATCCTCACTCTACAAGTTATGCATTCACTGCTAACGAAAACCAGATGTCAGACAATCTAAGCTTTGAACTCAATGATCTACAGCATTTTGACCCCACTGATTTAGAGGAAATGGACATCCTGCATCAACTGGCCTTGCTAAGTGTTAGAACTAGCAAATTTTATAAAAGAACAGGGCGAAAATTCCCAGGGTTGCATGGGAATCTAAGGGTTGGGTTGGATAAATCGAAAATCAAGTGCTACAAGTGTAATCGGTTAGGACACTTTGCTAGGGAATGTAGGAGTCAAACTGTTGGCCCCATAATCACTCATCCTAGTTCAAACCCTAGACCTCAAAATCAAAACACTGTGCACTATGCCCAATATGCCCCAGCAGCTCAAGTGAACACTGCTCACTATGCTGTTGCCCCTGTGCCAGTACATTATGTCCAAACAGCTGCTCCACAGATCCAATATGTTCAAACCCCTATCCCTCAGGCACAAGTGCAACCTGCACCTCAAACCACTGCTCCAGCAGCAGTACAACCACATTAACAAAGCTTTTTCACTCAAGGGTTTGTTGACTGGAGTAGTATGCCTGAAGACCTTAGTGATGAAAATTTTGCACTCTATGCTTCCAATGTTTCTTCTCATGATGAATTTTGTTTGATGGCATTAGAGTCAATACAGGAGGGTGTTGAATCTGAAGAGGAACAGCTGGTTTCTGAAACAGTGGATGAGGTGATTGAAGCAGTGGTTACTGCAGTGGCTAATGAAGTACTGTTGGGAGAAAGTTCAGGCACCCTGATTGAACCACTGACAGATCCATGGTCAGAAGAAGAAAAGGTAGGTGAGAAAGAAGAGAGAGCCGAAGATGAGGAAAATCCTCAATGTGATTGTGCAATGATGGCTGCTACCAAGGTATCACCTCAAGTTCTTGAAAAACTGTGTTCTGACAATTGCATTATTGGTTTTGCTAACATCAAAGAGGTGAATGAAAACCTTCGTGATAAAATCTTATCTGATGAAGTCAAATTTGAAAGATCTCTAAAAGAACTTAAAAACAAATTGGCTGAAAAAGAGAAAGAGATTAGCAGCATGAAAGAAGAGCAAAGCATAACCAAAACCCAACTCCAAACCTTGGTAGAAAAATACCAAGGTTGCAAAAAGGAGTTAGAATCCACCCAGATCACATGTGAGAGATAGGTGGAATCATGCAAAGGGTATGAGGTTATGATTGAGAAACAGATAAAAAGCAATGTGAAATTTGGGGTTGGCTATAGAAAACATGATGATGAAAACATTGCTTTTGGAAAATCTGTCTCAACCACTGATGGGATTGCTGAGTTCATTCCCATAAACAAGAATGGCCAAGAAGTGAAGATCACTGACAAACTTGGTAACAAAATCACACTTGACAGACCAATGGATCCCTCTACTTTTGAGGAGATTGAAAATCATCAGTTTAATGGTCTGATGAGTGTGATATTCTTGAAAATTTCAAGCCAATGGACTTTACATCAACTGATGGTGTTAAAGCTCCAAAAGCTAAAGTCATACCTCTCAAGGACATCCCAGCAGTGGTTAAAACCTCTTCTGCAAAGGAGTCTGAAAAGAGAAAGAAGAAAGAAAAAATTGATAACTTGTTTTGTGAATTTTGTGAGAAAAGGAATCATCTAACAAAAGGCTGCTTCCACTTAAAAGCTTATGATTTAAACAAAACAAGTGTCATTACTTCAGCTGAAAGTTGTAGTGTTTGTGGTAAAACAAATCAAGCATGTGTGTATCTCAAAAACTTCGATGTGAAGAAGAATGAGTACATTGCTAAAACATCCTTGAGTTCATCAGCATCATCACCATCTATCAAATTCACCAAGAAACAACCACTGTTTGTGCCAGTTCAAACAGCTGTCACAAAACAGCTGAACCAAACATCTGTCAAAAGAGATGTTCAGGTTACTGATGCACCTCCTGCCAATCAGTTCAGAAAAGGCAAGGAAAAACAGTCTTACCAAAGGATTCCACACGTTTATGAGGTCTACAAAAAGCCCTCTAAACCCAGAGTGAACAGGCATCCTTTTGGTTATCAGCAGGTGATTGGTCAAGACCCCCAACAGTGGTTAGCTAGAAACAGTACTAAAACTGTCCAAACCCCAGACTTAACCACTGTCCATCACACTGCATCCATACCAGACACTGTTGAGACCCCATCCAAAGCCTTGTTGGCTTTGGAGTCCTTAATGAACTAATCCTTTTACTTCATGTGCAGGGAGCTTCTGCATGCTTTGATAGTCTTTGGTATGTAGATAGTGGAGGCTCCAGGCACATGACAGGATGTAAAGCCCTCCTCAAAGACTTTAAAATCCATGGAGGGGGTGATATATCCTTTGGGAATAATAGTAAAGGGAAAGTTCTGGGGTCTGGTACAGTGCAATCTGGAAATGTAAAATTTGAAAATGTCAATCTAATAGACAATCTGAAATTCAACCTTCTGAGTGTATCTCAAATGAGTGACAAAGGGTTTGGGTCATTCTTCAGAAAAATTGTTGTAGGATTGTTGGACCAGACATGGTCAAAAAGATTGAAGCAATAATCAAAACTGGCCAAACTAAACTTGTTGCTCAAAGAAGTGGCAATGTTTATGTTGTTGATATGTCAAAATAGTGTCCCAGAGCTGATGCTTGTCTGTTCTCAGCTGCCTCTAACAAAGAAACAGAACTTTGGCACAGAAGGCTGGGGCACACAAATCTTAAGACAATCACAGAAATTTCAAAAAATGGTTTGGTGAGAGGCCTACCACAAAAATTGTTTTCTTGTTCTGAACATTGCATTTCCTGTTTAAAAGGAAAACAGCATAAAAGTTCTTATAAGTCCATTGAAGAGTCCAAAACAACCCAGTGTCTGCAAATGCTACATATGGATTTGTTTGGCCCAGTTCAAGTCATGAGCCTCAAAAAGAAAAGATATTGTTTGGTTATTGTGGATGACTTTTCTAGGTTTACATGGACTTTCTTTTTACACTCAAAAGATGAGACTGCAGGCATTTTGCAAGACTTTGTGACACAGGTTGAAAAGCAATTTGACCTTCCAGTGAAAAGCTTCAGGAGTGACAATGGCATAGAATTTAAAAATAAGGAGTTGGATGCCTTCTGTGTGAAGAAAGAGATTGTAAGGCAGTACAGCATCCCTAGAACACCAGAGCAAAATGGGGTTGTGGAAAGAAAGAACAGAACTTTGATTGAGGCTGCCAGAACTATGCTTGCAGATTCAGGTCCATCAGAGGATACAACACCAGACTATGGGTATGAAATCATCATCCCTCAAAGGTCTGTCACAAAGGGAGAAGCACCAACTGTTCAAAACATCTGCCAAAGCTCAACCACTGCTACCTCAACAGTTGTTGACCAAAGTAGCCCATCTACCACTGCTTCCACATCCTCAAACACTGCTGACAAAAGTCCTCAATCAGTGGATAAAAGTCAGCAGTGGTCCACTTCATTACCTCCTATTCCACCACCTTTTGAAGCCACTGCTGGGTCATCAAAGTCACCAGCAGTGGTTAGCTCAGATGATACACATTTGCAGCCTTCACCAACAAATGCCATCATACCATACCAAGGAGATTTAATCTTCTTGAGATCTCATCCACCTGATCAAATCATTGGCAACATCAATGAAGGGGTGCTCACAAGAAGCCAAACCCAAAACATCTGTCTTTTTGCTGGTTTTCTATCACTCCATCAGCCAGTCAAGTATCAAGAGGCACTAAAAGACAACAGCTGGGGTAGAAGCCATGCAAGAGGAGCTCCAACAGTTTAAAAGACAACAAGTATGGGAGCTTGTACCACTGCCAGAAGAGGTTAGTCCCATTGGCACAAAGTGGGTCTTCAAGAACAAAACAGATGAAAGGGGCATTGTTGTCAAGAACAAAGCCAGGCTTGTGGTTCAAGGTTACAGACAGGAAGAGGGGATTGATTATGATGAAACATTCGCCCCTGTTGCAAGATTGGAAGCTATTAGACTGTTCCTGGCCTTTGCTGTCAACCACAACATGAAGGTGTTTCAGATGGATATCAAAAGTGCTTTCCTCTATGGTACATTGCATGAAGAGGTGTATGTATGTCAACCTCCAGGTTTTGAGGATCCATTTTATCCCGATCATGTCTACAGGCTAAACAAAGCCTTGTGTGGCTTGAAACAAGCACCAAGGGCCTGGTATGTAACTCTTTCCAACTTTCTACTCTCAAATGGTTTCAAAAGAGGTACCATTGATAAAACACTGTTTCTTAAATGGAGAGGGAAAGATTTAATGATTGTCCAAATTTATGTGGATGACATTATTTTTGGAAGCACATGTACCAAAATGTGTGAAGAGTTTAGAGAGCTCATGACAGCTGAGTTTGAAATGAGTGCAATGGGTGAGCTGCAATGCTTTCTTGGTCTCCAAGTACAACAATTGCAAAATGGAACTTTCATTCATCAAAGCAAATATGCTAAAGAACTTTTAACCAAATTTGATATGAATGATTGCAAACTATGCAACACACCCATGGCAACAAATAAGCTGGTCATGTCTGATGAAAAGGATGAGCTGATTGACCAAACACTTTATAGAAGCATGATTGGGTCTTTGTTGTACCTAACTGCATCTAGTCCAGACATCATGTTTGCAACCTGTGTCTGTGCAAGAAGTCAATCAGCTCCCAGAAAATCAAATCTCATTGCTGTAAAAAGGATTCTCAGATACATAAAGGGTGCTCCCACACTTGGTATCTGGTATCCAGCTAATGGGAATATCAAGCTTTCAGGTTTTTCAGATAGTGACTTTGCTGGATGTCACACCACAAGGAAGTCCACTTCAGGAGGGTGCCAGTTTCTAAGTGATTGCTTAGTTTCTTGGCAAAGCAAAAAGCAAGCAGCAGTTTCAACATCCACTGCTGAGGCTGAATACATTGCTGCTGCAAGCTGTACAACCCAACTCCTGTGGCTTCAAAATCAGTTACTGGATTTTGGTATCACTGCCTTAAAGACACCACTCATGTTGGACAGCCAGGCAGCAGAAAATATCATCAAAAATCCAATTTCCCACTCTACCACAAAGCACATCGACATCAGACATCACTTTGTGAGGGATTTCTATGAAAAAGGTTTGATTTCTCTGCATCATGTCCCAACTAAGACCAGCTGGCAGATGTGCTCACAAAAGCACTTGATACAGCCACTTTTGAAAGTCTGGTCTCTAAGATTGGGATGCTAAACATGGAATAACAAGCAACATCTTGTTTTTCTATGAATAAAAGCAACAAAATGTTTTCAGAAAATCAAAAATCCATCCTTGAAAATAGCTAAAAATGAAAATTTCATTAAAATCCTTAAAAGTCTGCCATAATCACTTATTGTTCAAAAGTCTGCTCTACTTCAAAAAGCCTGCCCACTGCTAAAAGGCAACCTATGTTCTCTCATTTCTTGATAACCTCTGTTGTTCAAAAGCAGTGTCTTATCCACTGATATGCTATCCACTGATAGTGAAAATCATCCACTGCTTCCTTACCACTGCCTTCATCAGTTGCTTTCATCAAAGTACTGTCCTTCATTTTCACTAGAGGTTGTCACGTGGGCAGTACATAGCAGTCAGACCTTTTGTAACGCCTGCCACGTCAGCATTCACTTTCTTCCCCATAAAAATCCCCCACTCACCATCAAAACAGGGTTTTACTGTCGAATTGAATTCTTAAAAATTCTCTTCTCAAAGCAGTTTTTCTTCTCATTTCTCACAAATTTCTTCGATCACTCGTTTCAAAAATGACAAAATCGAAGCCATCTGCAAAACCCTCATCCAAATCATCATCGAAAACAGCCTCTCAAAAGGCAACTTCCACTGAAATTCCATTCAAATCATCTCACAATCTCCTGGGTCTTCTCACAAAACCAGGAACCACCAATGTTTTCGATTCCATTATTTCCATCATGGCAAAATCAAAGTACAAAACTTTGTTCACCGCCGATGCACCAATCTATTTGGCGACCCAAAGGGAGTTTTGGAAGAATGCAACCCTTGAAAAACAAGGAGACATTGCAACCACCATACACTCTTCTATAAAGGATAAAAAGGTCCAAATCACGCCACAATCCATATCCGAAGTCTTTCAACTCGATGATCAGGCAGGTAAAACTTCCTTCACTAAAAACGAGTTGCACATTGACTTCATTGAACGAGGGTATGAAGCCACAATGATGAAGAAACTTACCTTAGAAAAAGGTTATTTTCCTCCTACAACCAGATTCCTATTTCATACCCTCCTACTATGTGTTTCAAACAAAACCACTTCTTTTAATGAGATCCCTATAAAGATTTAAAATCTGGGATATGCAATTCTTCAAGAAGAAAATTTTAACTATTCTCGGGAAATCTTTAAAGATTTGGTTAATAATGTTGAAACCAAATCATTCTTACTGTTTCCAAGGTTTTTAAGTTACTATTTTGAAAAGAAATTCAGTAAGGATGATTTAGCTTTAATAAACCAAGGTGAGATAACTGTAATAAACTGCCTAACATCTGAAACTTTTTCACGAATGTTAGCACCTTGCAAAACATAAGCAGGGGTGCCTGAGCAGAATTTAGCAGCTACCACTGCTCCTCAGGTATCTGCTGCTGAGCCTACTGCTCTAGGTGATCAAAGCAGCAGACCAACTGTTTTGAAACCCACACCTACCAATCCCAAAAAGCAAAACAAAAAGAAAAATCCAAAACCCCCCAAACCAATCAAAACGGCAACTCTGGAGGATGAGATACTAGAGTTAATGCCTGTGACAACACAAATGTCACAAGAAACCACTGCTGCTCCTTCCTCACAGCAGTTGGTACAAATATCTCAACCCATAACCATACCTCCTCCTGCTTCTTCACAAAAAGAACAGGTTGTACACAAAGGGCCACCACTTTATGATGCTCTGGATACACTCGTTTCCATCATCCACAGCTCAATGCACGGGGCAAATCCTTTTTCTACACCCACCATCACATCCACAATTCCACCAAAAACACAACTACTGTTGGATGCAATCGATTTGAACCGGGCATTACCCAGTCCTTCTCAATCACCTGTTAATGAGAATATACCTCAACAATTGACTGAGCCTGATGTATCATTCTTTTCTAACCCACCAACACAACCTGAGGAGGTTAAACCCCTTGAGTTACAAGTAACTCTTGGTGGTAATCCAAGTGAAGCAGCCACTACAACTGTTGAACCCACTGGTTTACAGTTGGATAGTGGTTACATCAATAAGACTTCCTTGGAGGCAATTCCTTTTATAGCACCTCTGTCAACCACCAGTGGACTTATTTATCCTACTGGCAACATCAAAAGGTTGTCAAGTGTTGAAGGAAGAAGACCCCAGTACCAAGAAAAAGGGGCATCAGTGGTTAATGTTTGGAGTACACTCCCTACTTCAACCACTGATAAAACCACTGTTAGTGGGAAATCAGATGATCCCATTAAGTTGGGTGATGGTTTAAAGTACCAGAAATTGGTGGCTCGTGTTGAAAAACTTGATAACTCTGTTGCAGAACTCAAAGATATGCTACAACAGTTGTTACAAGTACAAAAGGTACAATCCACTGCTGTTCCATCTCCAGCACCTGCTCCACAACAGGCATCTGCTACCAAAGAGCTCTGGAATCTATTTCAACCTTTTCTCCATCAACAAGCAAAAATGGCAGATCAGCAACATGAAAAACATGTTCAACAGCTGCGAAATGCAATGGAGTCAAGATTCAAAAACACCCAGGCAGATCTAAAGGCTCTCAAATCTCAGATCCTGCACACCACTGGCACTGCTCTTCCACCAGTTTTCTTCATTGATAAACTTCCCGAAGATAATGCCAAAAAGGGGGAGAAAATTCAGGAATGGAGAAGAAAGGGAATAGAGGATGGCCTCTACATTGCACCAGAAAATTCAAATATGACCAAAAAGATCCCTTTGCCAGATGGAAGCAAGAAAATTGATGTGAATACAAATGCACTTGCAGAAGCAGTCGCATGTGTAAAAAGGGATAGAGAGGCCAAAAAGAAAGCCAGGGTTGATTATCCGGATCAGGGTACTTCAGGGTCAAGAGATGATGAAAATCTTATTGATGAAAAGAAGAAGCCTACAAGAAGAATCAGGCTACCCAAATCCATTCCAACCAGACGTTCAAAGTCTGCTCCAAAACCACCACCTAAAACAGCTGTTGTAACTTCTGCTGTATCCACTACTGTTGGTACTTCAGTGGTTTCAACATCTGCTACCACTTCAACACACACTACATCCACTGCTTTATCTCCATCACCACCAAAAACAAAATCACCTCCTGCCAAAAGGCAGAAGACAGCAGTTGTTATAACATCTGCTGTAAAGACAACAGTGGTTGGAACACCAGTTGTTTCAACAACTGTTAGTCTATCACAAACCACTGCCACTACAACCACCATTCCATCCAAAACATCATCAGTCCCTCCTCAAATAAAGAGGAGAAGGCTAATTCTTAAAGATGATGTCACTTCACCATCCCAAACTTCTTCAAAATCTTTAGCTCTTGTCATAATACCGAAACCAGTTCCTCTTTCTTTAGTTCCAATGCACAAGCCCCTACCTCCTGCAGGTGTTCAATTTCCTCTTGAACTGGAAGCTGTTAGAGAAGAAATAAAATCCTTTTATTATGAGGATGACCCTGCCAAAAGGAGTTTGCCATCAATCAAAGGATATCCCTGGCCCAAAAATGTTGATGAATATTTGAAGATAAAGAACAAGCAAGCAGAGGATATCTCGAAAAGAAACACACAAGGGAAATCAGACAAAGAAATTTCTAGATACTACCAATATCTGCTCACACAAGTCAGTTCCCTAGAACGTTTTGCAAAGAATGTCAGTCAACAAATTTCAGAAAGAGCAGCTGAAACTTTGAAGAAAGACTACATTGAAAGCATTATGATTCACAAAAGATACAAAGGAGAGAGACACATGTACAAAGAGTGGACTGTTCCTGAGCTTGAAATTGAAGCAGCAAGAATTCAAGACATGATAAAAAGGAAAGTCACTCACACTCCTCCTGATTGGGCCAAGTTTAGAAAGAATGTACCTGACAAAAAGGTAGAACTGAAAAGAATGAGAGAAGAACTGGTTGCTGCTGAATATGGTAACAAAAGAAAAGTTGCAAGATGGAAAGAAAATGTGGTCAGGACAACCTACAAAAGGTTGGAGGAATTAAGAAAGAAAGATCCAAAAGTTCCTCAAAAGCCTGACTATCCTGAAGCAGAGGTTTCAAAAAGACCATCAAAGCTGCAAGTCAGGAGAGCCACTGCTCCAACTGGTACTACCATCTACAAAAGAAGGAGACAAAGCCAGTTAGGTGCTGAAACAGTTCAAGAAATTCTTACTGGAAATGCCGTTGTGAAAGAAGGCTTGTTGAGAAGTTAAAAGAAGAATCTGAACTGGAAAACTCTGCTAACACTGCTCAGCCAGTGATGAATAGGCCAGCCTCACCAAATACTTCTGTAAATAAGCATCTCCCAAGAAACCCACCAGGCTCAAAAATACAAAAGTGGGAAACTGACAAACAGACCTGCGTATTGACTTTGCTCAGGTCTGGTGGAGAAGTGGAGAAAATATCAAGGGAACAAGCTCTTGGCCTGAGTCTTGAAGATTTGCAGGATCTCCTTGATCTTCCACTTAGCAGGGATGGTGAAGACACAGATGCCCTTGACTTCGAATTACAATTTAAAGGTCAGATAAGGGAGCTGTTAATGAGGCAATAAAATGTCCACAATAATGAAGAGTTTTGGCATTATCTGTTCCAGGGGGAGATTGTTGGGATTGAACCCTATCAGAGGAACAGATAACTAAAGCCAAAACTGGATCAGAGCAGTGGATCCAGAATAAGCAGATGTTTACATACAAGTCTCTCCCCTTGAAAGTGATTACAACAACTGATGACCTCCTATCTGCTGATCTTGCAAAGTGCTGACCTACAACTGCTGCTCAAGTAAAAGATCTGATGGAAGACTAAAGTCCTGCTGATTCAATCTACTGCTTTGAGTCAAGCACTGCTAATCCGGACAAGTGCTGCTGGGTTCACAATAGTAGAAGGTTGCAGCAGCTGTTCTAAGTCTGTTTTGTAATAGAATGTATTAGCAGTAGTTAACACTAGCAGTGTCTGTATAGATCAGAGGTTAGAGTTTGTTAGGAGGTTAGATGTCACTTTCATGGTGACGTCAGCTAAGATGCTCAGTAGTTTGCAAGTGCCTATAAATAGTTCAGTACTTTGTACTGTTCTATTAGCTCTTTTGCATCATTCGTCTTCTTTGCACGAACAAAAAACTAAGCTCTGGCTGAGGGGGAGTTTGCATTCATTCATCAATCATTGTAATCGTTGTTGAAATAAATTCAATCTTTCGGTTCATTGTGTAAAGATGTTTGATCAAAGTATTACTCTCGTTTGATTGTATGCAAAGTTTGTTTTCATCTTAATTCCGCTGCACACTCATCCACTTTCATCTTAATTTCAAACACAAAATACAATCAAAATCAAACTCAGATCCAACACTTTTAGCATTTTGTCACAATTTAAGATCTGATCTTCAACGTCTCTGACTCTTTTTGTCAGTTCTACCATCTTTTCACCGTTGAGGTAAGCAAGTGTACTACAAACCTTGCAGTTTTTCATGCAATTTTTGCAGTCATTCTCAATTTTAGCTTTCTTACCTGACTCATTGATTGCATCATTCTGACTGACCTTGATTTTAGACTCAGTTCCAGAACCAGAAACTACCTCTAGCTCTTTTGCAGCAAGAGCATTGTCAGCCATCTTCTTCAAGTTTTCAGCAGTAAACTCTTGTGACGTATCAATAATCCCGTCATTAACTTTCTTTAACTACGGCTCTTTCACTTTTCTTTTTCTTTTTCATCTGCTTCTCTTCCTCCCCACCACATTCTCTGATTTCCTTCTTTATAATCAGCAATTTCTTGGATGACAGTTTCAATACTAATTGAATCAGGATCAACAGCAATGTTTCCGTTGGGATCAAGGTATCTCTATCAGCATCCGATCTCTTCGCTCTTTTAGCTTCTTGGTATGTATCGTAGATTCTGGTCATCCTGAATTGAGCTAACATCCTTCTGTTGACGTATTTTTCTTCTGTTGTTCTGTTGTCTTTGAAAGGAACAAGCTTTGACACAAACGCATAGCCTACTGCATCCTCTTCTGGTAGCAGTTCACTCCAATCAAAACCTTCGTCATCATGAATAACAGCAAGAGCTCTTGATTTTTCTTTGGGGGCATCTTCAAGCTGCTTCATTCTGGGCGGTTCTGATTTGTTCTAATGATAAATTGCTCTTTTGTAGTAATCTTCACGAAATGGATTCGCAGTATCATCAGCGGGTGCGTTTCGACATTCTCGTTTGAAATGTCCTTTTTGTTTACATCTGAAGCACGTGGACCTTTGATTTATCAAAACCAAGTTTTGTGGAAGGTCCGCTAATTGAATGTCTGCCTGTAATCTCCATGAACCTTTGAGCACGTCGGACCACACTAGCCATACACCACCTGATATCTATCAACTCCATTTCTTCTGGGTCAATCTGATCATAATCCTCTTTGGTGAGGTTAGTGTTTTCGATTTTACCTGCAACAAGACTCTCGTAAGATTCTAAAACAGATGCTAAAAACACCATTTGCTTCTTTGCGGATTCCTCACTAAAATTTTGTGCATTCTTCAGATCCACAACAATATTACATTGGAACAGATTCTTTGAAGTTGATTTGCTTGGATTTGTTGACGATGTACCACTATGAAAACCACTGCTTGAACTCTCTTGATTTGATGTGTTAGAATTTTCAGCAGAGAAAGTTGTCTTAGGAGACACATTCTTCGGGATCATACTTCCTCGGTAATACAGCTCCACATTCTGCTGATAGGAGGAATGATTGACTTTGTTTGATTTCTTGATCTCCAGCTCATGACTCTCTAGTCTTTCTATTAACAGATCAACCGTCAGATCCTCCGACTTGATTGTATTCTTCAGCATCAAAGCAAAGTATTGCCAATCTTTCTCATCCGGCAGCGAGTCAAACAGTTTGTCAACCAATTCTTCTTGAGAATAAATGATTCCATGTCTTGCCAGCTCCAACTTCAAGTGCCCAAATCTTTCAATCATCTTAGAAACAGATTCGTTTTTCAAACAGCCAAATAAATCAAACTCTTTTCTTAATAACTTCTTTTTGTTTTTGACTATCTCAGCACTACCCACACATTTCACTCTCAATTTCTCCCATAGATCTTTCGCATTCGTGTATTCAATTAATGATATTATGTCGTCTCTCACAGACTGATGTAGCAATGCAATGCACTTTTGTTCAGCAACAAAACTTTCTACATTATCACTGCCTTCTAGATTTTCATAATCCGATCTTCCGATATTGTAACCATTCTTCAAACTCTTCCAGCTTGGGTACGCAAACGCTTTTAACCACTCTTCAAACCTTTTAGCCCATCTATTGTATTCTTCAATCGCCATTAGTTTGGGAGGTTTGTTGTACGTCCCATAAGCACTCTCCATACTCAAAGCATCAGACAGAGTTTTCTTCGTACTCGGATTTGAAACGTTCTCATTTATGTTGTTTGATGTATCATCTCCGGTGTTTCCCGTGAAAGCAAACATGTCACTGAAAGGATTCATAAACTCATCCATATTCACGTATCTGAAACAATCAACAAACACTTAGAAAATTTTTGATTCTTAACAAACATAGTTTCAAACGAAATTAGTTCACGCGAAATTATGAACTCAAACGAAATCAGAATCTTTCAAGCCTTTCAAACGAAATTACTTGTTCACACGAAATACCCACTCAAACGAAATTAGGTATTTCACGCAAAATAGCGTTTTCGAGTGAAATTATCAAACGGAATCTAATTTCGTGCGGAATTAGCTCAGTTTGAAACGAAATTAGGCTAATTTGGTGCGAAATTAGGAATTTCGCATGAAATCCCCAAACGAAATTAGATTTCGTGTGAAATTATCAACACTTTCAAGCGAAATTAGGCACAAAGTGTAATTCCGTGCGAAATTACAATAACAATTTTGAACGAAATTATGATGACATCAGCAATTCGGCCACCTTTTTGTCAAATTGATCCGGTTTTTGGTCGAATTTTGGTCCAATTCTTTCAAGGATTGATTAAAACAGTGTTTTCCGTGATATATGTGAAATTCAATCCATTTTGTCCGTTAAATCTCGTTTAATTGTGAAAAGAAGGAGTAGAAGTGATGAAAACAAGCTGAATTGGTATAAACTCTTCTTCCTGAGCTCTGATACCATTTGTTGGATCGTCGTGTGACCCTAACAAGTCAATCAGAAGAGTTTTTCATCAATATCAAAGGCGGAATCAATGATATAGACGTAATACAGCTTGAATTCCTCTAATTATCTTCTTATTAATCAATTCTGAGCTTTTATAGATCGTTTGACAAACGGGCAGCACCTCGGATCTGAATTGGAAAAGTTACAAATGACACAGCAGGTTGGGTATTTATAGGGCTCATAATTTCACACGGAATTACCCCAAGCGAAATTACCTTCAAGCGGAATTACATTCCAAACGAAAATACCTAATTTCGTGTGGAATTACCTTTACTAATTTCGTGCGAAATTACTCTTGTGTAATTTCGTGCGAAATTACCCTTTAACACTCAAAACCTATTTTCCGACCTGTTGAACACTGGTTAATCCTATCTAGACACATATGACTCGATACAAGACAAAGTTAACAGACATTTATGCACCAACAGGTCTTGATAAAAATGAGCAACCTAATAAGGAGTCTCCAAAAGACCCACCTTTTGAGCTCAAAGAACTTCCGAAAGGTTTGGAATATGCTTTTCTAGATAAAGATGGTAAATCACCTGTAATTATTTCATCTAATTTATCTAGCTTAGAAAAAGAAAAATTAATTACCCTTTTGAAAAAACACAAAAATGCGATCGCTTGGAAGCTTGTAGATATTAAAGGAATAAGTCCTTCTATGTGCTCGTACAAAATTTTAATGAATGATGACTACAAATCGGTAATACAACCAAAACGTAGAGTAAATCCAAATGTCCAAGAAGTGTTTAAAAATGAGGTCATCAAATTACTTGACGCCGGACTCATTTACCCAATCTCCGATAGTCCTTGGGTAAGTCCCGTCCAAGTAGTTCCAAAGAAAGGAGGTATGACGGTAATAACTAACGAGAAAAATGAATTAATACCAACGAGAACCGTCACAGGATGGAGAGTGTGTATAGATTATCGTCGAGTAAATGAAGCAACAAGTAAAGATCACTTTCCTTTACCCTTCATTGATCAGATGCTAGAAAGATTATCCAGTCATAAATTTTACTGTTTCTTGGATGGTTTTTCAGGTTACTTTCCAATACCGATAGCGCCCGAAGACCAAAAAAGTCAACACTCACATGCCCCTATGGAACTTTTGTTTATCGACGCATGCCATTCGGTCTATGCAATGCCCCCGCAACCTTCCAACGTTGCATGGTGGCCATCTTCCATGACATGATAGAAAAGACTATGGAAGTCTTCATGGACGACTTTTCTATCTTTGGAGATTCATACGACCAATGCCTCGATAACCTTGAACGAATGCTATCCCGATGTGAGGAAATTAACCTCGCCCTTAACTGGGAGAAATGCCATTTCATGGTGACGGAGGGAATAGTACTCTGTCACAAAATCTCAAGCGAGGGAATGGAGGTTGATCGAGCAAAAATAGACACTATTTCTCGATTGCCACCCCCATCCTCCGTTAGAGCTATCAGAAGTTTCCTAGGACATGCCGGATTTTATAGACGATTTATCAAAGACTTTTCTAAAATCTCAAGGCCTCTAACAAAATTACTTGAAAAAGATGCCCCTTTCATCTTTGACAAGGATTGCAATCTGGCATTTCTAGCACTAAAAGAAATGCTAGTCAATGCACCTATCATGATAGCGCCTGATTGGAAATTACCTTTCGAAATCATGTGTGATGCAAGAGACTTTGCAGTTGGAGCCGTCTTGGGACAATGAAAAGATAAGCATTTTCACCCAATTTATTATGCTAGTAAAACACTTAACGATGCACAAGAAAATTACACAACAACAGAAAAAAAGTTACTAGCCGTGGTATTTGCTTTTGATAAATTTCGTTCTTATCTTGTTCTTTCTAAAACAATAGTCTATACAGATCATGCAGCCATTCGATATATCTTCAAGAAATAGGATGCTAAACCATGTTTGATTCGGTGGATTCTACTCCTCCAAGAATTTGACATTGAAATCAAAGACAAAAGAGGGGCAGAAAACACCGTAGCAGATCATCTTTTGCGCTTGGAAGACCCAGCTTTGGAGGCAACCAGGGATGAGCAAATAAATGAAAAGTTCCCAACAGAGTCCCTGGAAATGGTGGAATACCAAGAAGAGCCATGGTACGCTGACTATGCTAACTACCTTGCTAGCGGTATAGTCGCGAAAGGATTGCCACATCATCAAAGAAAGAAATTCTTTGCCGATGTAAAGCATTATTTTTGGGAAAACCCTTATCTTTTCAAAAAGTGTGCCGATCAACTCATCCGCCGATGCGTACATGGTAGTGAAGCAAGAAGAATTCTCCGCCATTGTCATGAAGGTCTATACGGAGGACATCATGGTGCCGCTAGTACCGCTCGAAAGGTATTTGATTCAGGATTTTATTGGCCAACAATTTACAAAGACGCCCAAAGTCTTGTCAGGACATGTGACGTGTGACAACCCTCACTAAATCAGGTATCCGTACGACTTAATTAATAATTAATTACTGCTTAATTACTGTGCTTGATTGAAATTATGGATAAACTGCTACTTGATTACTGATATATGCACATACCTGCATCATACTTTATTTACTGTCACTACATTATTTACATGCTGAACTTTAGTGACAAACATGATGCACAAAAGCACAGTAGCACAATGAACGGATAACCTATTGAACATGCTGATTAGCCAGCATCAGGCAGACACTGCCTCTAAGGCCTGTATGAGCCCGAAATAGTTTACTACACTAATAGTGAGTGTAGAGATACAAGGGTTGTAGAACTGCGTCTCTAGGAATAAGTTACAGTGACAGGATGTGCCAAAAACGTACTCTAAGTACAAAACTCAGCACTTTAATTAACAATTTAGCTTTTAGCTACTAATAAAGTGCCAGTACATGTGAAAAATATTACTAGACACTTTCCAAAGTGTCGGGAATAACTTGTGTCACTAAAATTAATATAAACGACACTTTAAAGCTTTGTTAAGCGCTTTAACGGATTACTATCCAACCGAACAACCGGACTTTACCCGGAACATGAAAATATTGCCATTTACATTGTTTACCTTTTTCTGAGCCAGTTAGGGTCCCCGAATACCTTAACACCCGCTGTAATGCACAACACACTAATAACCAGGTTAATCCCTAAACTAACCTAACTATGTCATAACTAATGCTTAATATTTAGTTGGAAATGAACCGGATTACCCCCCCCCCCCCAACCGATTCGGTCACAATGTGACCACCATTGTACTCCTCTTGATTATTTTATTCTCTTATGTCTAATATCTAAGAGACATTGCATCCATTGGTTAATGAACAAGGATTTTGTCTATAAGTAGTAGGCTTGAACCACTAATCATTTTCACCAACACTTAAACTCAACAAAACTCTCTCTCTCTCTCAAAGAGCTCTCGGCCGAACACTCCCTATATCATCCATCCATCTTTCAACTTTGATCATCTCATTTCAAGATCATACAAGTGCTAAGGATCACATACGAGGAGGCTTGGTGCATTCGGAAGGCGAAGGACCTCATCTCATTGCTTTTATCCACTCATTTTGCGTCTAGAATCTTCCCTAGCCTCGAGCTAGTAGTAAGTTACTATAATCGCACTGTCGATCTATTTTAAAGTGGTTAAAACGATATGGGACGGTTAAAATTCATGAACTTGCAAAATGATAAGTAAAAGTCTACTAAAAATGCTAATAATGATGGTTAAAAGCTTGATTGTTGTGTAAATCTTGTAGGATTTATTTTGTGCAATTATATGGGCCTGATCTATGTTGTGGTAGCTCGGATCGTCGTTTAACCCAGGTTGGTCATGATCATGGATCATGACATAGAGCTTGTTTAAGTATAACAAGGGTTAAATGATGAAACTCTACCACATACGAAACTTGAACTTGGGTAAAAGCGACTTTACTTATGAAATAGTGTTTAAAACTAGTAGATCTACGGATCTACAAGCGGTATTTTCAAAGGACCAAGTGTCCAAGAAATCATATTTTTCTAAAGTCGGATCTTACATGATCAAGAATGATTTTAAACACACAAGTGTGTAAACACTTGTGTAACACTAAGTTTCGACAAAGAACTAGTTTTGTCAAATTTTACAATAAGTTGTAAAGATGGAATTTCTTTAAAAACGAGGCTTTTTACGAAACCGGATTGATATATATATATAAAGATCCACTAAAAGTAATGAGATTTACTTCATAGTTTTGGAAAAACTACAAGTTCATGTGATTCTTGCGATTTACATATTTATTGACTAGTTTGTTGCTTTGAACGTTGTTTTGATTGAATAAGAAAATTGTTGGTTTGATTTATAAAAGAAAATGATACGCTTGAAAGCGTGGCCACCTCCAGTTACAGGGGAAACTCTGGCGAAATTTTTTCAAAAACCTAACACTTAGAAATATTTTCACTACAAGTGTTAGAAATACATTTTGACATGTTTTCAAATTATAGATTTCGCCACGACTTTATTTACAAAATATCGGATGTGAGATTTAACAAAATAAAACTTGGTAAATATATATTTAGTATATATTTTTCATAACGTCATTTGTTATGTGTTTATGATTATTTTGTGAAATATACAAATATTATTTTTAGGGTAAAAATAATATTATCGTGTTAACAACTACAAAATAATACGACGCCTTCACGATAAATATTTAAGTTACAACAGTATAGTTAATACCACCCGACCTTTAAAACGTAACTTACACATTTTAAGAAAATATTTATGAAATGTGACTTTTTCCTGGACGAGTCACAAATCTTAAACTGCATTTTATTCATGTTGATGTTTATGTCTTTCGAACAATATTTTATGTTATGTTGTTGTAGTTTCCAAGACAATGTTGTGTTACGTTTATTTTAAAACTTAATCTACGGATGATCTTGCATGGTTTTTATTTCATATAGCTTTGTTATGATTAAGCTATGATATTAAGAAGTCACACCAAAATAAACCACGCTTCCGCAAAGCCAGGGTGTGACAGCTTGGTATCAGAGCTCTGATCATAGCGAACTAGGATTCCTTCTCGAGTCTAGACTATGATCACTAGGGCTCTCACGAAAACATTTTTTTTACTGCATACCACTTAAGTCCAGCTCCAAAACATTTTCATAAACAAATGTTGAGCACATTTTCTTTATTAATTATAGGCTCAGTCTGGGAGGCTGAGGCTCGGTCTGAGAGGCCGAGGCTCGGTCTTGGAGACCGAGGTAGTTGTCTAGTGGGACTAGGGAGTCAGTCTGAGAGACTGGGAGAATTTGGCTAGTGGGACTAGGAAGAGCAGTCTGAGAGACTGGGAGAATTTGGCTAGTGGGACTAGGAAGAGCAGTCTGAGAGGCTGGGAGAATTTGGCTAGTGGGACTAGGAAAGTCAGTCTGGGAGGCTGGGAGGCTAGTGGGACTAGGAGAATTATTTGATTGCTTAATTGGTGACTAATGTGTTTGCCTGATTGTATGAATGATTATTTGTGCATATTTGTGTTTATGTTACAGACACATGGACTCGTCCGACACTGGTGATTCAGACACCACGGGCCCTAGACCTATTGTATCAGACGACCTAGAGTCTTCAGAGCGCGAGGTTCACACATCCGACGTTACTAGCACAGACGAGGATGACTTTCAGCCCTTTGCGTTACCTGACGAGGCTGTTGAGCTCACTGATGGCCCTTTGGCCGGGGACCTACCGCTTGTAGAGATCCCTGCTCCCATACCACTTGCTTCATATCCTGCGTATGATATGCTTCTCGACGCTGACGCTGATGGCGACGTCGATCCGTTTGATGATGAGCCCCTAGAGGATGAGGTTTAGGGCGAGGCCCTTCTAGCTGCTGGAGATCTTTTGTTGATCGCAGATGCTCCCGCTGAGGAGTCGCCTGCTCACTCTCCGGTCCCAGACTCTTTCGAGTCTGTGGCCTCCGCACCTTCACACACTCAGAGTGCGCAGCACTTTTCTCACGGTTCAGACCCAGATAAAGCATCCTCTGTTGCCCCTGCTCCGAGCTTTGCTTTCGACCACGATGTTGAGGAGGATTCCGATCCTGTCTTTCCCCCAGGATTCGACCCAGACCAGGAGATAGAGTTCATCCACTTGGATCAGCCTATGGTTGACCCAGTAGACCCAGTTGACCCTGCATTCGCTGATGATGCAGATTTTGATATGGAGTTCGTTGACCCCGAGCCTGCCGTGGCCCTTGAGCCAGTGGCCGCTTTAGACCCAGCATTTGAGCATGACCCAGTTCATGCTGGCGCACCCGTTATTGATCCTGTGATTGCTGACCCACCCATTGATGATTACCCTGTTGATGCTCCACCACTGGAGGGTGACCATGTTGTAGCTGCTGATCATGTTGATCCCCCACTTATCTCTGATATACCTGTTGACCCTCTTGTTGCACCCCATCTTGACCCCATGCCTGTGCAGTTTGATCGAGCACTTTTTGAGGCACAGATTGGCCCACGAGATGAGCACGCCCAGCATGGGTGGATTCCTGCTGATGATGAGATTCCACCTATTCCCCCACATACCACCGATGTACGCCACATTGATACCTCTTTTTTGTTCCCTCAGTTACACCTCCAGCTCGACCTGGAGAGGGTTCTTCGGCTCATCCTTTTGGACATGTACCGGTATCTATCCCAGTTATACCACCGTCTTCTACTACTATACCCCCTGTTCCACCATTCTCCGTGCCACCTTTCGATCCAGCCAGTGAGCCATTCCTTTGGTCATCACCACCTGTTATGCCACCGACCGACCCTTACCATCCTTTCCACATGGGATACTCTATTGAGGACGTTTTGATGTCATTTGTTGTCCAGCACGAGGTGCACACACGGCGCATTCAGGAGCTTGAGAGAGCTCAGCCACCGCCGTGCCAGTGCCAGGGTCAGACCCACCCTACTTCTTCGCAGCACCCTCGACCTTTACCACCGGACTATGCTGCACGCCTTTCGGCACTTGAGCAGCAGGTTGCTTCTTGGTTGCGTACCCAGAGAGCCATGGAGGAGGACTGGCTCCAGTTGCGTCGTTTGTTCTACACCCATTTTCCCCCTCCTCCACCGCCATCAGTGTAGAGCTCTTCAGTACCGTATGGGTAGACGTTGGTGAGAAGACGGCGATTGCTTTGACTGCACAACATTTTTGGAGACTACATTCTGATTCTGACTTTTGTTGATCATGTATATGGGATGGATTGACACTGATTTGATATAGTTTTGGACTAGGGTGATGTCGCCCTTAGTCATTGATGTTGTATGACACTATGATGTACTTGTACACTTACTATGTGGTCTCAATATATGGCAATCGCAGTATTCTCATCATATTTGTTGTTTGATTGGTAATTTATATTTTTATGACATGGGATGTTATGTGATTGGCCTATTTATAACATGAGATGTTATGTACTATTACTACCATTATATACGTACGCTTTATTATGGCCTGACCAACGTGAACACATCTTTTAGAAGATGCCGAGACGTCAAACGCCGATGCCTACCAATGAGGCAGAACTCCAGCAAATCATCGCTGCTACCATCGCGCAATATGCCGCCTCTCAAGGAGGGACTAGTGGAAGTAACTCTGGCAATACTGGCAACAACAATCCACCTCATGGTAATACTAAGTCATTAAGACATACCATGACCTAATTGGACATCTATAGCAAAGATGCTAATGCCATTCATATGTTGTAACATATGTGCAGGGTGCACCTACAAGCAGTTTCTAGACTGCAAGCCTGTTAACTTTGATGTCACTGGAGGTGCTGTTGCCTTTGTTTGTTGGGCCGAGAAAACTGAATCTGTTCTTCGCATGAGCAAATGTGCAACAGACCAGCAAGTCACCTACATTCTGGGCTATTCTTGGATGGAGCCCTATCTTGGTGGAATTTGCAAGTGCAGACACTTGGTGAAGCTGCTGCCTACGCACTAACCTGGACCGAACTGAAGGAACTTATGTGCAAAAAGTACTGCTCTCGTGCGGAAATCCAAAGATTGGAAACGGAGTTCTAGCATTTGAAAATGGAAGGTCCAAAGATCATGGAATATGTTCAGAGGTTTCATGACTTATCACATGTGGTACCTTATATGATGGTCACTCCAGAATTCAAGCGGATTGAACGCTTCATTTGGGGATTAGCTCCTCAAATCATAAGCATGGTGACCTCCTCCAAGCCTGCGACAATTACTGAGGCAATTGATCTGAGCGTGGCTCTCACTGAGGAGGCCATCCGCCTGAACAAGTTCGATGAGGTCGAGCCAAAGAAGAAAGAGACTCACCTCGAGTCGTCCGGAGGTAACAAGCGGAAGTTCTCGAACTTCAAGCAAGGCACCAGTGGGGTTGTTAAGAAAGGAGAGACAAGCGCGCCAGCTCAGGTTACAGCTGGTAGTGGGAAGAAAGGAAAGGGATATATGGGCACTCAGCCCAAGTGCAACACCTGCCAGCGACACCATTCTGGCCGTTGTAGTGTGAAAGTATGTGAAGCATGTGGAAAACCTGGCCACATGAGGGATTCTTGTTGGGCCACTGTTGGCCAGGGAGGCCAAGGAGGATTTGGAAACAGAAACAGTAACCGGGGTGGAAATGGAAACCGCCCACAAGGAAACATTGGAGGTAATGGGAATCGAGGAAACAATGCGAATCAAGCGGGCGCTGTGAACGTAGCCAGAGGAATAATCAAGCTGGTGGAAACGGGCAAAGACCTGGATGCTTTAACTGTGGTGATGCTGGGCATTACAAGAGGAACTGCCCAGAGTTAAACCAAGCCTATGGAAGAGTTTTCAATATCGAAGCAAGGGAAGCGCGCCAGGATCCCAATGTCGTTACTGGTACGTTCCCTGTAAACCAACGCTATGCATCCGTTTTATTTGATACTGGTGCCGATTATAGCTTCGTATCATTAGAGTTTAAGAATATGCTTGGGTTAGCCGCTAGTAAGTTAGATATTCCGTACTCAATCGAATTGGCCAATGGAAAGTTAGTAGAAGCCAATGAAGTTATCAGAGGCTGTGTGATCGAATTGGGAGAGCGTGAGTTTGCTCTGGATCTACTACCCGTCCAATTGGGAAGCTTCGACGTGGTGGTAGGAATGGATTGGTTATCCGGCAACAAGGCTGAGATAGTTTGTCACGAAAAGGTTGTTCGTATCCCAACCGAAGATGGTGAAACAATTGTGGTTCACGGAGAAAAGCGTGATACGCCGTTAAGAATTATCAGCTGCCTCAAAGCGCGAAAGTGTTTGCAGAAGGGATGTGCTGCCTTTCTGGCACACATTGTAGACAAGAAAGCTGCAGAACCAAGAATCGAAGACATCCCTGTCGTGAGGGAATATCCAGAAGTCTTCCCAGAGGACTTGCCTGGATTGCCACCTCAGAGGCAAGTAGAGTTTCGCATCGATTTAGTCCCAGGCGCTGCACCTGTGGCTAAGGCACCCTATAGACTTGCCCTGTCTGAGATGCAAGAACTGTCGACACAACTTCAAGAGTTGTTAGACAAGGGATTTATCCAACCAAGCTTCTCGCCTTGGGGAGCTCCGGTCCTGTTTGTCAAGAAGAAGGACGGTAGTTTTCGAATGTGTATTGACTACCGGGAGTTGAATAAGCTGACGATCAAGAATAGATACCCTCTGCCAAGGATCGATGATTTATTCGACCAACTGCAAGGTTCAAGCTTTTACTCTAAGATCGATCTTCGATCTGGATACCATCAGTTAAGGATACAAGAGGAGAGTATCCCGAAGACAGCCTTCAGAACTCGATATGGACACTACGAGTTTCTAGTCATGTCGTTTGGGTTGACAAACGCACCTGCAGTGTTCATGGATTTGATGAATCGAGTTTGCAAGCTGTACTTGGATAAGTTCATGATTGTGTTCATCGACGATATTTTGATTTATTCAAAGACGAAGGTTGAGCACAAACAGCATTTAAGAGCTATTCTGGAGCTGCTGAAGAAGGAACAGTTGTACGCCAAGTTCTCGAAGTGCGAGTTTTGGCTACGTGAAGTCCAGTTCCTTGGACACGTGGTGAATGGAGATGGAATCCATGTGGATCCCACCAAGATCGAAGCGATTAAGAATTGGGAAACGCCAAAGACGCCAACCGAGATTCGACAATTCTTGGGTTTGGCTGGCTACTATCGGAGATTTATTGAGGATTTTTCAAAAATCGCTCAACCATTGACGCTCCTCACGCAGAAAGATAAGAAGTTTGACTGGGGAATCAAACAGGAAGAAGCGTTCCAGATATTGAAGGATAAGCTCTGCAATGCGCCAATCTTAGCACTACCGGAAGGTACAGATGATTTTGTGGTATACTGCAACGCCTCACGTCAAGGATTGGGTTGCTTGTTGATGCAACGCCAAAAGGTTATTGCTTACGCGTCACGCCAATTGAAAGTGCACGAAAAGAACTATACCACACATGATTTGGAACTTGGCGCAGTGGTTTTTGCATTAAAGATCTGGAGACACTACCTATATGGTACGAAATGTACAATCTTTACAGATCACAAGGGCCTACAACACATATTCAACCAGAAGGAGTTGAATATGAGACAGAGACGATGGGTTGAATTGTTGAATGATTATGACTGCGAAATAAAGTACCATCCAGGGAAGGCGAATGTGGTCGCCGATGCCCTAAGTCGAAAAGAAAGGATCAAGCCCATAAGGGTTAGGGCTTTGGAGATGATTATCCAAACTGATCTTTCCTTGCGCATTCGTGCCGCGCAGAAAGAAGCCCTTAAGGAAGGGAACCTTGAAGAAGAATATCTCCGTGGGATGGAGAAGCAATTGGTGCCAAACGAGGAAGGAACGTTATGTTTTGAGAAAAGGATTTGGGTTCCTCTGTTTGGAGGTTTAAGGAAAGTTATTTTTGATGAAGCTCACAAATCGCGGTACTCTATCCATCCAGGAGCGGATAAGATGTACCAAGATCTCAAGGATTACTACTGGTGGCCTAAGATGAAAGGCAATGTTGCTGTTTATATGAGCAAGTGTTTAACGTGCGCTAAAGTGAAAGCTGAATACCAGAAGCCTTCAGGACTTCTGCAACAACCAGAAATTCCCAAGTGGAAATGGGAACAAATTTCCATGGATTTTATTACAAAGTTGCCAAGAACGCCAAGAGGCCATGACACTATTTGGGTAATAGTGGACCGATTAACGAAATCTGCACACTTCTTACCTATCAGAGAGAAGGATAATACGAGCAAGTTGGCTGAAATTTACATGAGAGAAATCGTTACGCGTCATGGAGTACCTCTCTCAATCATCTCTGATAGAGACGGAAAGTTCGTGTCAAGGATTTGGCAATCCTTCCAAGAAGCTTTTGGCTCGCAATTGAATCTGAGCACCGCATTTCACCCGCAGACCAACGAGTAAAGCGAACGGACTATACAGACTTTGGAAGACATGCTGAGAGCGTGTGTTATGGATTTGGGCGGTAGCTGGGATAAGCATTTGCCACTGGTCGAATTTTCATATAACAACAGCTACCACACCAGTATTGGTGCCGTGCCATTTGAAGCTTTATATGGCCGCAAGTGTAGGTCACCGCTTTGTTGGTCTGACGTAGGTGATAGACAATTGGTTGGCCCTGATATGGTCCAGGAAACCACAGATAAGATCGCACAGATCCGAGATCGCATCAAGGCGGCTCGTGACCGTCAAAAGTGTTATGCGGATCGAAGAAGAAAACCTCTAGAGTTTGAGGTAGGTGATATGGTTTTGTTGACGGTATCACCCTGGAAGGGTGTGGCACGCTTCGGGAAGCGTGGAAAGTTGAATCCGCGGTATATTGGTCCGTTCAGAATCTTGGAAAGAATCGGGTTAGTAGCATACAAGTTGGATTTACCTGCTGAGCTAAATGGAGTTCACGATACATTTCATGTATCAAATCTGAAGAAAAGTCCAACTCAAGATACAGTTGTCATTCCTACCGACGAAATTCATGTTGACGACACGCTCCACTTCGTTGAAGAACCTGTTGAGGTTACGGATTGGAAAGTGAACAAGACCCGCCGGAGCAGTGTTAAGCTCATCAAAGTTCGTTGGAATGCCAGACATGGTCCTGAATACACCTGGGAGCGTGAGGACCGGATGAAAGAGAAATACCCCCACTTATTTCCCAAGAACCCTGCATCTAGAAGCAGAACTTAAAATTTCGGGACAAAATTTTCCTAACGGGGGGAGAATGTGACAACCCTCACTAAATCAGGTATCCGTACGACTTAATTAATAATTAATTACTGCTTAATTACTGTGCTTTATTGAAATTATGGATAAACTGCTACTTGATTACTGATATATGCACATACCTGCATCATACTTTATTTACTGTCACTACATTATTTACATGCTGAACTTTAGTGACAAACATGATGCACAAAAGCACAGTAGCACAATGAACGGGTAACCTATTGAACATGCTGATTAGCCAGCATCAGGCAGACACTGCCTCTAAGGCCTGTATGAGCCCGAAATAGTTTACTACACTAATAGTGAGTGTAGAGATACAAGGGTTGTAGAACTGCGTCTCTAGGAATAAGTTACAGTGACAGGATATGCCAAAAACGTACTCTAAGTACAAAACTCAGCACTTTAATTAACAATTCAGCTTTTAGCTAACTAATAAAGTGCCAGTACATGTGAAAAATATTACTAGACACTTTACAAAGTGTCGGGAATAAGTTGTGTCACTAAAATTAATATAAACGACACTTTAAAGCTTTGTTAAGCGCTTTAACGGATTACTATCTAACCGAACAACCGGACTTTACCCAGGACATGAAAATATTGCCATTTACATTGTTTACCTTTTTCTGAGCCAGTTAGGGTCCCCGAATACCTTAACACCCGCTGTAATGCACAACACACTAATAACCGGGTTAATCCCTAAACTAACCTAACTATGTCATAACTAATGCTTAATGTTTAGTTGGAAATGAACTGGATTACCCCCCCCCCCCCCAACCGATTCGGTCACAATGTGACCACCATTGTACTCCTCTTGATTATTTTATTCTCTTATGTCTAATATCTAAGAGACATTGCATCCATTGGTTAATGAACAAGGATTTTGTCTATAAGTAGTAGGCTTGAACCACTAATCATTTTCACCAACACTTAAACTCAACAAAACTCTCTCTCTCTCTCAAAGAGCTCTCGGCCGAACACTCCCTATATCATCCATCCATCTTTCAACTTTGATCATCTCATTTCAAGATCATACAAGTGCTAAGGATCACATACGAGGAGGCTTGGTGCATTCGGAAGGCGAAGGACCTCATCTCATTGCTTTTATCCACTCATTTTGCGTCTAGAATCTTCCCTAGCCTCGAGCTAGTAGTAAGTTACTATAATCGCACTGTCGATCTATTTTAAAGTGGTTAAAACGATATGGGACGGTTAAAATTCATGAACTTGCAAAATGATAAGTAAAAGTCTACTAAAAATGCTAATAATGATGGTTAAAAGCTTGATTGTTGTGTAAATCTTGTAGGATTTATTTTGTGCAATTATATGGGCCTGATCTATGTTGTGGTAGCTCGGATCGTCGTTTAACCCAGGTTGGTCATGATCATGGATCATGACATAGAGCTTGTTTAAGTATAACAAGGGTTAAATGATGAAACTCTACCACATACGAAACTTGAACTTGGGTAAAAGCGACTTTACTTATGAAATAGTGTTTAAAACTAGTAGATCTACGGATCTACAAGCGGTATTTTCAAAGGACCAAGTGTCCAAGAAATCATATTTTTCTAAAGCCGGATCTTACATGATCAAGAATGATTTTAAACACACAAGTGTGTAAACACTTGTGTAACACTAAGTTTCGACAAAGAACTAGTTTTGTCAAATTTTACAATAAGTTGTAAAGATGGAATTTCTTTAAAAACGAGGCTTTTTACGAAACCGGATTGATATATATATATATATATAAAGATCCACTAAAAGTAATGAGATTTACTTCATAGTTTTGGAAAAACTACAAGTTCATGTGATTCTTGCGATTTACATATTTATTGACTAGTTTGTTGCTTTGAACGTTGTTTTGATTGAATAAGAAAATTGTTGGTTTGATTTATAAAAGAAAATGATACGCTTGAAAGCGTGGCCACCTCCAGTTACAGGGGAAACTCTGGCGAAATTTTTCCAAAAACCTAACACTTAGAAATATTTTCACTACAAGTGTTAGAAATACATTTTGACATGTTTTCAAATTATAGATTTCGCCACGACTTTATTTACAAAATATCGGAGGTGGGATTTCACAAAATAAAACTTGGTAAATATATATTTAGTATATATTTTTCATAACGTCATTTGTTATGTGTTTATGATTATTTTGTGAAATATACAAATATTATTTTTAGGGTAAAAATAATATTATCGTGTTAACAACTCCAAAATAATACGACGCCTTCACGATAAATATTTAAGTTACAACGGTATAGTTAATACCACCCGACCTTTAAAACGTAACTTACGCATTTTAAGAAAATATTTATGAACGCGTATTTCTGTCAAGGTATTATTTTGGGAAAATCACATGTATTAAAATATAATATTTTTGGGAAGAATATCTATATTTTGGAATTAGAAATCAAATATATATTAAGTGAGACTTAATAATATATTCCGAAGCTATACGAACGCACATGTATTAAATCCCCCATCCTTGGGAAGGAAAATAATTACCAAGTATATACAGAATGTAAACACGAAATAGTTGTCTAACTATTTCCCAAAAACTTAAACCTTAAAGCTAAGGCACGGCCGTCCGTCTAATAGAGTTAGTACGTGTAGGTCGTCGCACAGCTGCTTGATCAGGAGGTATACTTGGTCGAGACGCACCACGGTGAGTTCATGTCCCCCTTTTCTCTTAACTGTTTTCAGTTTTCTAAACTGCGGGGGTGAAATACATGTTACAATGTTTACGAATAATTTATACATGGTATGGTTAGCGTAAGGAGGTTTACTACTTAGATCATGTGAGTAGGTAGGCGGAAACTTGAGGCCATTAATCCTCAGGGTAGGACCGAGGGACAGGAGCGGTAGATCTATCTGGGTGTAGCGAGCCTAGCCCGAGGCCCAACAGTACGGACCTCGGGGTGACTTTGTGCCCAACGCATAAATCCGCTAGGTTTGAGTCTCCCTACTTGCACTTCACACATATCAATGGCCTTGCAAACCATTGGTGATCTCTTTTTCCTTATTTGCTACATACCAGGATTTTTATACTTACAAAGGTTTATTTACTCACTTATACATGAACTCGCTCAACATTATTGTTGATTTTTCCAACTTACATGTATTTCAGGGAATTAAAGGATCTGGTGCGGTATGTTGTGTTTTCCCGCTGCATATGGGTTCCGAGGTCATCCCGGTTTAGGAAATGTGACTTTTTCCTGGACGAGTCACAAATCTTAAACTGCATTTTATTCATGTTGATGTTTATGTCTTTCAAACAATATTTTATGTTATGTTGTTGTAGTTTCCAAGACAATGTTGTGTTACGTTTGTTTTAAAACTTAATCTACGGATGATCTTGCATGGTTTCTATTTCATATAGCTTTGTTATGATTAAGCTATGGTATTAAGAAGTCACACCAAAATTAACCACGCTTCCGCAAAGCCAGGGTGTGACATGACGCTTGCCAAAGATCAGGTAATATTTCTTCCAAAAACGAAATGCCACAAAATGGCATTCTTGTTTGTGAAATTTTTGATGTGTGGGGACTCGACTTTATGGGACCCTTCCCACCATCAAAAGGAAACAAATATATACTTGTGGCAGTAGATTACTTGTCTAAATGAGGGATTTAGTTGTCTAGTCTCCAGGCTAGTGGTTGTTTATTTGTCTTTCTGGTGTTTTTGTTTTAGCTGGTGTACTTTCATGGGGTATGTCCCATGTTTGAACTAGTGTGGATGTCTCCACACTACTTGTTTTGTTATGGTTTTGTGAATATATAAAATGATTGGGGTAACCCTTTACCCAAAAAAATACTTGTCTAAATGGGCCGAGGCCGACGCACTTCTAACAAACGATGGAAGAGTCGTGGTAAGATTTCTAAAACGATTATTCTCTCGTTTTGGGATACCAATAGCGTTAATAAGTGATATAGGTACCCATTTTTGTAACCATCAACTTGAAATTTTTTTAACAAGGTATGGGGTCTATCACCGGATCTCAATGGCATATCACTCTCAAACAAATGGACAAGTCGAAGTAACTAATAGAGGTTTAAAAAGAATACTCGAAAAAACCATAGGATTAAATAAAAAAGAATGGGCAGATAAATTAGATGACGCTTTATGGGCTTTTTGAACAGCGTATAAAACAACAATAGGTACAACCCCATATAAGCTCGTCTATGGAAAAAGTTGCCACTTGCCAGTAGAAATAGCACACAAAGCCTACTGGGCAATTAAAAACGTAAACTTAGACTTAGAAATTGCCGGTAAAAATCGATTTTTCCAATTAAATGAATTAGACGAATTAAGGAATTATGCATACTCTAACTCTGAAATTTATAAGGAAAGAATGAAAAATTTGCATGATAAACAGATTAAACCTAATGAATTTCGGGTAGGAGATCAAGTTCTATTGTTTAATTCACGACTTCGATTATTTCCTGGTAAACTAAAGTCTAGGTGGTCGGGTCCTTTTTCTATCACCCATATTTTCCCACACGGTGCAGTCGGAAATTAAATCTCGGAATGGAATTCCATTCAAAGTCAATGGCCAATGGCAAAAGCTTTATCAAGGATTCATTGAGGATGAAGAAGAAGAAATCTCGCTTCAAACGGTCGAAGAATGAAACAAAGGTTCAAGCATCAACATCATACCTGGTAAGTTACGAACAATTGGGAAAACATCTAAATCGGTAAGATTTCTAAAACCAAAGTTTTGGGAAATAGGGCACTCACACAAGCATTTAAAAAAAATTAATTTTGCCCACCCACGGGGCCGTGTCTGCGCAACTGTCAGGATAAAAACCCCTTTTCCAAAAAGTTTCTTCATTCCACACGCCCCGTTTCCCCATGAACTCTCTGGTTTCTTCGAAAATTTCTGTAGATTTCTACGTTTCCCCTTCGTCTAACAACATCAAGGTATGATTCTACTCTTATAGTTAGTTAGATTAAGTACTTGCATGTAGTTTAACATCAAAATTTGGGAAAAATCTAGGGTTCTTCAATTTGAACCGGATCGAAACTCAAATTTTTGCATAAATCTGTTAGCATTAGTATAGATACGTGTTATAGGAAGTAAATCAACTTGTATTGTTTGTAGATTCGCCCGATTTCTCACAAAAACCCCAAACCCTTGTTTTTGAACAAAAAAAAGGTGAAATTGAAGGGGTAAACGGTTTGTTTTGGGAAAAAAGGCACTTGGGGTTTCATTTTCGGGGAAAACCGCCCCTACTGGACCAAAAATTTTCAAGTTTTCGGGACCGGGTCGAAAAATGGGATTTTTGGGAAATAGACATCTAGACACGGGGTCGTGCTCAGCGAGCACGGGGTCGTGTCCAGCCAAATCCAGGCGAACTCGGGGCGTGTCCACTGAACACGGGGTCGGGTTCAGCTGGCTGTTTTTGGGTTTTCTTCGAAAATTTCACTGTTTCTTGCTAATAGTTTGGTGTTTTCTTTCAGATGGCCAAGAAATTCACAAGATTCAACGCAAGTGAGTTGGCTGCTCAAGCGCGGTATGATGTGTTAAGTACTAGGCCCGAGGAGAATCCCCGACAAGTGTGCATGGACACACTTGAAGCAGTGAACCAACTAGACCGCTTCAACAACATTGTCCCCGACCCACTACGAGTGGCTCTCTGCACTCGGCTTCATTATGTGCATGAATACAACATGGAATTTTACAGCACGTTTGTCCTTAAGCCAAGAGCGGATCCATTTGACAATGATGGAGTAGAGTTCCGTTGTGGAGGGACATTGTACTCAATATCCGTCGCACAATTCGGGGCACTTATTGGGCTGTACTCGGAAGAGGATGCTGGGGATGAAGAGAACACTGGGGGTCTACGCGAGATTCTGGAAAACCAACGCCAAACTGCTTGGGCTCAAACCGGGGAGGGCAACTATAACCCGAGCCGAACCAAGAGCACACAGTTGAGAGCCCTCTTTACCGCTACATCCATAGGGTCCTCACCTACTCTCTTAGCCAGAGACACGACAGCAGCGGTGTAGTAGGGTTATGGGATCTGCTAGTCCTCCATTGCATCCACAACCGTGTCAACCTCGATGTTCCATACCTGCTACTCCGAAACATGCACCTGAACCAACTTGCTACTCCCCCAACTCCTATCTTCTTTGGAGGGTGGATTTACCGCCTTTTCAAACATTTTGTTGCTAGGATGCCAAGGTCTTTTCAAAAGGGCATGTGGTCGGGAAAAGTGGACATGGTCATTTGCCGCTCTATGAACTTGATCTATGAAGCGGATGACGGGACGGTTGGATTCCAAACGGTTCAAGGGCATGCATGGAACCCGCAAGAAGCACTTGTCCTCCACGCGCCTCACATCCGTCCTCCTCCCCCCCAATACTAGTACCAGCACCAGGGTGATCCGGGTCAATCCTCCTCTCAAGGAGGTGGTTTTCCTAACTTTCAAAGCTTACATGATTTATTGTAGGAAAACCTTATGTGCACCAGGAACACCTACAACATGGCCAGCAACACATACGCCCTGGTCGGAGCAATAGAGAGAAATATCTCCGACATGCAGGATGACATTGGTAACATCTGGGAGTATATGGCGGGCCACAGAGGAGGTGATGATGATGAAGAAGAGGACATGGATTGAGCGGGAGGAGTTGGAGGTAGCATCACACGATTAAAAGTCTTTCAGGTTAAACCCCTTATCTCATGAACAATTGCATGGCCTGCGTGCCATTTGTTAAACAATTTACTTACCTTAACACTTTTTACTTTCCTGCATTTCTTTTATTTTTATTTTGTGATGTGGATGGTTAAACGTTGGTAAATTAGGTTGTTTGTTATTGTTGGTGTATTTATTAGTAAAACTGGTACATATAAGGCTTAAAGCACTAAACATTAGTGCTACTAAAGCCGGGACAACAAAAGCGAAAGCAGAAACCTGTTTTAACTGATTGTAGATTGTCCACACGGGGTCGTGCTCAGCCGACACGCCCCGTGCCCATTGCCCAAACCTGCTGTTTGTCTAAATTATGCAGATTTTTGCCAGACACGGGGTCATGCCCAGCCGACACGCCCCCGTGTCCACCTTCTGTAAGTTCTCGTTACTGGCGATCTGACCACGGGGTCATGCTCATCCGACATGGGGCCGTGTCCAGACGTCCAGTAACATAAATTTTTTTGCTTTTAACACACCTTTTTACACATTCAATCAACCTAAAAACTTATTTATGGGACACATTGAGGACAATGTGTAATTTAAGTGTGTGGGGATGCTAAAACCTTGAATTTTGCAAGTCCTAATCACAAGCCTTACACAAAACTCTATTGGAACCGCTAAACACCCCAAATGTTTTCAAAAACTTTTCATTTTTTTACATGTCTTGGTTTAATTTGGGAATAACAAATTCTAAAAAGGTTATATTTTTACAAATTTACAACCGATAGCGTCATGATAAAAAGAACCAACATAAGAAAATTATAAAATGGCATGACAAATCTAGTTAAAATTTGATTATATATACTTGATCACATAAAAACTCATTCTCACAAAAAGTGAGTTTTGAGCCTTTATTGAGCATACAAATACACATCTTTAAAACTAAATGCTCATTTTTCGTTTCTTGTGTGAATAGCCGCTTGGTTTCTTACGACTCTAGAACTTGCCATGACGATACATTCCCGGTCCTTACCAACTTAAACCCAAGTAAGTAAATGATGGAGACATTAGGACTAACCCCCTTTTTCTTTCAACACCATTATTTTTTTTACCACCTACCCAAAATCCCCCTAGTTAACCCCTTTGAACCTAAACCTTTTCATTTCTAACCCATAAAACAAACACCCTTTACCCACCAAAACCCTTTTTCATTTTAAACCCCTTTATTTTAGTAAAAAGCTCGGTTTTTCATGTGACATTCTTATCAAAAAAAAAAAAAATGAAGCCTAGCAATAAACAAACAAGTTCATCAAAAAGAAACTTGGTTTGAAAAAGCTTCATTGGAATAAAAAGTCACAAAAACAAAAAGTTTTACAAAAACCGACGCTTTTTACACCTTTCGCCCTTTTCTACTAACCACTAACCCTTTTTACACCTTTTCTACCTTTAACCCAAGCCTAACCCTTCCCCAAAGTCCTCTTGATATTTACAAAGGCGTATAGTTAAAAAGAAGGAGGATTGATTGCTTGGCAAGCATATGGTAGAAGTAAGTTCCATGCCGGTCCTGAGTGTTTCACAAAAATACATCTTCGGCCGAGTGTTGAGTGATCTCCCGTGAGGTATGTGAACTTGTATATAAATGGAATTTTAAAGAGGCATGTTATGCCTAAATAAGTAATTTCTCTTGTGTAATGTGCTAATTAAATCATAACGAATAGGATTGTAAATAACATAAAAATAAAACCTAACAAATATCTTGGAATCCCGACACTCAAGACAAGCCCCAAACCTTCTCTTCTACCCATTCCATTTGGGAGTGTAAGCCACATTAAAAAGAGTTTTGCTTGAGGACAAGAAACGATTCAAGTGTGGGGGTATTTGATGTGTGTAAAATGCAACATATAAATTACATCAATTGTGGCATAAAACTAACCCTTTTTTAGTACTAATGTTCGAAAACGTGTACTTTTGTCTTCCTTTTGTATTTTCAGGGTTAAAAGAGCTTAAATGAACAAAAGAAGCAAAAATACAGCCAAATCTAACAACAATACAAGAAAAGGAATAAACGTGGCATGCCTGACCCCTCGACAACATCTTCCCAAGCAAAAATAAGAGATCAGAAGGCTGAACACGCCCCATGCTCAATTGAACACGGGGGCATGCCCAAGTGTCTGCAGAAAAGACAAAGCTGTAGAAGCTTCTATTTCCCAACACGGGGGCGTGCCCAGCGGACACGGGGCCGTGGTCAACGCTAAGATTCGCAGAATCCTAGCAAATCTTGATAGTACAGATACGCTTCTGCACACGGGGCCGTGCCCAGCGGACACGGGGGCATGGTCAACTAATGCAGACAAAATGCAATTAATGAAGAAAGAGAAAGTGGGTGGACACGGGGCCGTGCCCAATGGACACGAGGCCGTGTCCGGGCTTCTGTGCAGGCTATAAATAGGGGTTCTTGGTTCACTTCAAAGGCATCCCTTGGCAAACCACCTCTCTCACACTTCACCCACCCACCACCACCATCACAACCCACATCCACCACCATCATCCATCATCCATCATAGAGTGTGTCTAGTAGTCTTGGGATCCAAGATTGATAGTAAGAGTTCTTGACAATCAAAGGCCATGTTTGCCTAAGTCTCTTACATCACTTGGTGAAGACAAGCATTTAGTGTAGTACTTTTTATTTTTATCTTTTCGCACTTTTTATTTGGTTATGTATTAATGACTTTAATAACTAGTTTCTTATGTTGAAGGTGAAACTTCCTTATCATTTTTCCGTGGTGTCTTGGCGTTATTTTACTGTCTATATAAAATAAACACCATTCATATCTCCACGGTCTATATGGAGATATGTTGGCTACCTGGTCGGGGGTTAAGGGAATGGTTTGGTAAGCGTCTTGCCTTGTTCAGTGTATAGATCCTACAAGGACCTGGGTCAAGTTTAGTAGGACCTCCTTCAATACCCACTGGTATTGGATGGCAGGGGTTCGAATTTCTTGATCCCCTCATATATAAACTACTATTAAAACATTAACCCGGCTATTTAGGATTGTATCCCTGCTGACTCAAACTACTTAGCCGAGGGTAACATCACCTTCAAAAGAGGGGCCTACCACATTTACGCATTAATAACATAATTAATTATCTTTCAATAATCCAACCCTTTAGGATTGTATCCTTGCTGACTCAAACTACTAGGTTGAGGGTAACGTCACCTTCAAAAGAGGGGCCTACTACTATAACTAAGATAATCTCTTAAAAAGTGCAAAAGTGCGGAAATAATCAAAGGTTACACTAAAGGCAAGTCGGACCCAATTGATTCATCTTGTCTATCTGTGACAACTGTCAAATTTGCATGCATCCGTACATTTAATTAATAATTAATTTATGCTTAATGAATGTGCTTGATTACAACTGTGATTAAACTGCTTTCTGTTTTCTGTTACACACATACATATGCATCACATTTTATACTGTCACTCTATTTATTACATACAAACTTTAGTGACAAACTTGATGCACAAAACATAATTAGCACAATGAGCGGATAACCCAGAGACATGCTGACAATGCCAGCACCTAGACAGACAATGATTTTGAGGCCTGTATGAGCCAGAGATAGAATACTGCACTAATAGGGAGTGTAGGGAGGTGAGGACCATAAAACTGCGTCACTTGGTGATAGTTAGAGTGCCGGGAAGTGCCTAAAACATACTCTAAATGCAGAATTCTGCACTTAATAAACAAATTCAACATTTAACTATGCTAGTAATGTGCAAAAACTTGGCAAAATAGTCCTAGATACTTTCCAAAGTGTTGGGAATTAAATGTGTCACTAAAAGTAACATAAAAGACACTTTTTGGATTAATTTAGCATTTTAACGGACAATACCCAACTGAACAACCGGACTTTACCCGGAACATAAAAATATTGCCAAACACATTGTTTTTATTTTTCTGAGCTAGTTGGGGTCCCCGAACACCCTAACACACTATATAAATAACAACACATCATAACATACTAACTTAATCATTAAATCTAACTAGAACTAGTAACCAACAATTGAAACCCAACCCCATACCCCCCTCGAACCGGTTGTGTGGGAGTGGGACACCCCCACAATTCTTTCCATTATTTTAATTGTAGATGTTGGTGGATTAGAAGCGTATTACATGATGGTTAAAGATGGACATGGTCTACTTAAATGCACAAGAGTTAACCCATTTCAATTCACAACTCAACATCACACAAAACACTCTCTCCTTCTTCCTCTTTGGTTCGACCGCCACCCCCATACCCACCATCATCACCTTCAAGTCTTTTTCATGCAATCTACACTCATCCAAAGGTGCACGAGACCCTACAAGTAAGCTTAGTGTGTTCGGAAGTTCAAGGACCGCTCTCGTTTTCTTTTATCCATCACTTTTACGCTCTTGAACTCCCCTAGCCTTGTGCTAGTAGTAAGTGCCTTAGATCTTCATCTTGTTCATATTTTTGGTGGTTAATAGTAAATAGAATGGTGAAAATGTAAGAACTCTAAAGAACATAATCAAAGTCTTGAAGTATAAACTAAATAGAGATGAAATATGGTTAAAGTGAAGATGAAATCATGTTGTTCATGTGTTGTTATGATTATTGTATGTTGTTTGCTAGATAAAATGATATGGTTCATCACATGGACTTGCTAGATCATGTTTAAAGACATGAACTAGCAAGATGTGAAAGTTATAAAAGTTGTGGATGATGGAATCATCCACACATAAACTATGAACTTGAATAAATACATGTTTTCTTGAAAAATAAAGAACAAAGTAGGTTGTAATCTTGTAGATCTAAAGATCCATGAGTGGTGTTTCGAAAGAACCAAGTGAAAAATATGAGTTTTGTTAAAACTTGGATCTTACATAAACTAAACACATTTTTAGTGGATAAACAAGTGTAGGAACACTTGTGTAAAAAGAAAATTTCACAAAGGAATATTTTTAGAAATTATGACTAGAAGTTGTGAATATTCAAACTCTTTAAAAAAATAAAGTTTTTAAGGAACTAATCACATTTTTAAAGGTAACAAGACTTACTAAGTGTGCTAGTAAGTTACTACTTGCTTTTATAAATTTTTCAAGTTCATAAGTTTATCGTTTATGCTTATTTTTGTCAAGATTGGTAATTAGAGATTATATATTGTTGGTTGATGATTGTTTGAATGATTTTACAAAAGAAAATGATATGCTAAAAAGCATGGACACCTCCATTTACAAAGGAAACTCTGGCGAAATTTTTCTAGAATTTCAACACTTAGAAATATTTTTCTAACAAATGTTTACAAATATATTTTTAACTTGGTTTTCAAAATAAACTCGCCATGATTTTTATTACAAAAATACTAAGTACTGGAGGTTGATTCTCGTAAATAAAATTTGTTAAATATATATTAAAATATATATTTTACACTAAAACGCTTGTGTGAATGTTTGTTTACTTTGTGAACTAGTTATATTATTTTAGGGTAAAATAATATAACTTACAAAATACCATGGAAATTACAACTCCATAATAATACCAAAAATTACAAGGAATAAAATATTTAAGTTACACACGCAATATTGAGAAACCGAACAAGGAAACGTAACTTATGAAATATTCCGGGATATACCATTTCACTATATTTTTGGTAAATATTATTTTGGAAAGGAAAGAAGTGAAAATATGATTTCGTAAATATTACTAAGTCTATCATATTTTGACAACGAGAAAATATATTATGTTTTGGAGATAAAAATATATTTTCCTAGTATATTTAGAAGATATAAAATTTTTGAGAAAAATATATATTTTCTGGAATAATACATGATTAAACAAAATAAGGTTTATTTATATATATATTTAAGTGAGACTTGAAATATATGGTTTTGGAAATATATATTGGGAATATATTAACATATTTTTATTTGGAATAATACACCGAAATACGACGTCGTTACTTGGCAAGATATACAAATACAAATACGAAAACACATGTATAAGATACCCCATCCTTGGGAAGGAAATACATACTTGAGAAGCATTAACAAAAAATATTGTTTAATCAGTTATTCCAAAACGAAATATGATTTAAAGTTAAAATAATTTATTTTAACAAATAATTATAACTTGGAATAATATTTGGAACACAAGAAGCGTAACTCAAAGATATTAATACAGAAGCAAGGCACGGCCCGTTCGTCGAATAGACGTTAGAACATTGTAGGTAGTCGTGTTTGCTGAGGAGATTTGAGTTACAAGTACCGAAGACGCAATACTGTGAGTTCATGTCCCCCTTTTCTCTTTATTGTTTTCAGTTTTATACTTCGAGGGTGAAATACATGCGATAAATATTACAAACATTACTTACATGGTATGATTAGCTTAAAGAGGGTTTATACTACTTAGATCATGTGAGTGGGTAGGTAGAACTTAAGGCCATTAATCCTCGTTGTAGGACCGAGGGTCATGAGTGATAGATCTATTCAGGTGTAGCGAGCCCCACTCATGAGTCCGCTGAGTGGACCATGAGGTGACTATGAGCCCGACGCTGAAATCTGCTAGGTTTGAGTCTTCCTGCATCACTTCACACATATCATTGGCTTTGCAACCCAATGGTGATCTCTTTTTCCTTAATTGCTACATACCAGAGATTTTCATACATACAAACACATTATAAAGGTTTATACATACTCACTTACACATGAACTCGCTCAACTTTTGTTGATTTTTCAACTTACATGTATTTCAGGAAAACTAAGGGATCTGGCAAGTGTCTGCATTTGTGTCAAGCTGCGTACTAAATAAAGATGTCATCTAGGGTAGTAGGTTCAGGAGGTGTAACCCTTACCTGGACGGGTTACATGTCCTTAAACCATATTTTTTTATTCAAGTCTTTTATTGTGTCATATGAACACGTTTTAAATTATGTTATGGTTGTATCTTGTTTTATGAGTCGACATTTTAAAAATGATGTTGTATTGTTATTTCTAAACCTTATTAATGGATGAACATCTCTTGTTTTTATCATATAGCATTGTTATGATTGAATGCTAGGGTATTAAGAAGTCACACCAAATAAACCCACACTTTCGCAAAAGTCAGGGTGTGACAGCTTGGTATCAGAGCTTTGATCGTAGCGAACTTGGATTCTCTCTTGAGTCTAGACTACGATCATTAGGGCTCTCACGAAAATGTTTTCACAACTTGTTTTTCATTGCATACACAAAACGTCCAGATCCAGTGTACAAAACATTTTTACAAACAAAACAAAACATTTTTTTTTACAAACAAAAGGCACAAATACACATTTCAAAAATTCGTATTTATAATTCAGTCCTAGAGACTGAGGGAGGTTCAGTCTTAGAGGCTGAGGGAGGATTAGCCTTAGAGGCTGGGGATAATTCGTCTTAGAGACTGGGAGTTGGTCTTAGAGACCAGGGAGTTAGTCTTAGAGACTGGGTGTTGGTCTTGGAGACCAGGGAATTAGTCTTAGAGACTGGGAAGGTTTGGTCTTAGAGGCCAGGGAGTTAGTCTTAGAGACTAGGGAGTTCAGTCTTAGAGACTGGGGAGGTTTAGTCTGAGAGACGGGATGTGTTAGTCTTAGAGACTAGGGAGGTTTAGTCTGAGAGACGGGATGTGTTAGTCTTAGAGACTGGAGAGGTTTAGTCTGAGAGACGGGATGTGTTAGTCTTAGAGACTAGGGAGGTTAGGTCTGAGAGACGGGATGTGTTAGTCTGAGAGACTGGGTGGTTTAGTCTGAGAGACTGAGAGATTTGTCTGAGAGACTAGGAAAGATAATGTGAATACATGACTATGTGATAAATTACTCTTATTTGCATACGCTGATTTCTTATGATTAATATGGATATACGTGCTATGACTACTATGTACCGGCACAAACGTCACCTTCCTCAGGGAACGAATTGTCAGATAACGATGACCCTACGGCCACCGCCACAGATGATGAGACTATACCTGCGCCAGAGATATCTACGACAGACACTGAGAGTGACCCTGGCATGCTGACCAAGGACGAGGACAATTTCCAAACGTCTGCGCTGCCAGACTTTGGTGATGAATTACCCTTGCTGATGGTTTCCTTGGCGAGAGTCTTCCTGTCATTCTTGATTCGGTCCACGACTGCCTTACCATTTGGACACTTCGGTAGAGAGCACCTCTTGACTCCCATCCTCGACAATGCGTCTCCTGTGGACATTCCTTCCGAATGTTGGCTACTCAACGAATAATTGATGATGACATTGGCATGTTATTGATGGCCCTTCTGATAACACCTATGATGATGGAAAGATCGACGAGCACGTTGTTACTAAGTTCACCTTTTGAGACCCCTGTTAACAAGCTATCCTTTGATCCTAGCATACGTTCGATTTCAGACTCCTTTGAGTCTGTGACATCTGCAGCCTTACAGACAGCCAGATTACCGCTTTCTACTACTGACGCAGACAACGATGACATGACTGCTGCACTATCACCTGCTCGAGGCACCACACCGTTACATGACCCAGAGCCTGCCCCCGAGCTAGCTGCTGCACCTTTTGGGTCAGCTTGGTGTTGCACCTACTGATCCTGCACCCTTACCTGATCATGACCCTGTTTCATATTGGCTTACCAGACATTACACCCCTTATACCCGACCCAATACCTGCACCTAATGATCTTCCTATCAGTAGAGACATTTGTACATGCGCCTTCACCCGCTGATGTGGCTCTTGTGAAGACCGACGTCCATTGCGCCAACATGCCTATCGCCTTCTTTCAAAACATACCCGCACCCCAGGAAGATACTCCAGGTCGGCACCCACGTAACGATCCCTTTTGCTACAGCAGCATTTTCTACAAACTCACAGGCCGCACCGTCTGATGCATTCATCTCTACATCACTGGGCAAACTGCTTCGATGGTTCCTATAACACACTATGCTGATATTAGACCCTTACCATCCCTAACATTAGGGGGACTGCACACGGGATGAGTGCTCCTGTAGCATCAGCTACAACTTGAGGATATAAATTGCAGAATGTTGAAGCTTGAGCTGACACCACGTCCTCCACCCTGTCTATTGCCAGTATACTTTCATCAAGATTCCTTTGCGCTCTCACCTGCTGCTATTACACCTTTCCCAGGTTTTGATGCTCGTTTCTGTCAAGCAGCAGATCAGTTAATTACTTCGACGAATATGCAAGCTCGAGGAGGAATTCAAGCATGTTAACAGTTTACTTTTCTTTCCTTCTTCACCTCGGTCACCAGTATAGTTGGTTTCTGGATTATGTGGATTGCATTACACTGGGTAGGACATTAATGATAAGCCGATACTGTGGAGACTCTTGAAGACCACATCTGACTACGTAATTTTGATACACTAATGGACAAGGGTAGGGTGACCCTGTGTCCCTGTTGAGGTGATACATTTTGGAAGACGATACAATTGTGGCCAGGGAATAATGAGAAGTCAAACATCATTAGGCATGCGACAATACTTTGTGACCAATGACCAACGAAAGCTCAGTCGCTATGTCTTCATTAAGCGCGTTATCGACCTATATGTGTGTGCTATAATTATAATGCTACGTGCTTACTTGCTATAAATATAATTACCAAGTTGCTTGGTTATACTATGATTAAACTATTACTTGATTGGTTGGTAACCTATTATGTGTATGTGCATATGATCTCTAAACAACTATATGCACTCCCCGAACGAATAAGACCTGACCGAACCAATCTTCTTCTCAGAAGATGTCAACACAAGGGAACGTCGATACCAATAACCCTCTGCCAACAACAGCAGAGTCAGAACTACAAGAGCGCATCTCACGAGCCATCGCACAATTGGAGGCCCTTCGCTCCGAACACGGTGGAGGTACCTCAGGAAATAACCCACCCAGCGGCTGCACCTACGAGCAGTTCTTGAACCACAGACCTCGAGGATTCGACGGCACGGGGGGTGCCTTAGCCTTCGTGCACTGGGTTGAGAAGACAGATTCTGTCTTACGATTGAGCAAATGTGCCCCAGAACATCAGGTCATGTTTATAGCTGGACTATTGGTAGATGGGGCTCTGTCATGGTGGATCTTTCAGGTTCAGGCAATGGGCGAGACTACTGCGTATGCTTTGACGTGGGACGAACTGAAGGAACTAATGCGCAAGAGATATTGCTCTAGGGCGGAAGTCCAGAAGTTGGAAACTGAATTGTGGAACCTGAAAATGGAAGGTCCAAAGATAGCTGAATATGTGCAGAGATTTGGCGAATTATCATAAGTTGCATCGCGTTTGGTGGAACCAGAATCTAGGAAGATCGAACGTTTCATCAGGGGATTGGCACCTCATATTCTAAGCCTGGTAACAACATCTAAACCTTCAACGATCACCGAGGCTGTCAGCATAAGCGTGGCACTCATTGAAGAAGCAATTAAACAAGGAAAATTTTCCAGTATGGAAGAGAAAGAGGAGACTCCTGTAGAGTCATTTGGAGATAACAAGAGAAAGCTCGCAAATTTCAAAATGATTACTCGGGCGAGTAACAAGAAGAAGGCCAAAAAGGGAAAAGACTACATGGGTATCCTACCTAAGTGCGAAAATTGTCTACGTTATCATGTCGGGCGATGTAAATATGGAAAATGTGATAACTGTGGTAAGAGGGGGTATCTCAAGGAGACTTGTAGACAAGGCATCGGAAGTGGAAATAAAGGTCAAGATGATAGCGAGAATCACGGAGGAAACCACGACAATGACGAAGGCAGGACGAGTGATAAACAAAAACGTGCTGAAGGTTGTCTTAACTGTGGGAGCAAGAAGCATTTCAGAAAATACTGCCCTAAGAAGAACCAGGCACAAGGATAAAAGCTCAGCAGCAGAGCTAGGGGAGCACGCCAGGAATTCAAGCATGGATATCGGTACGTCCCATATTACTCAACGATATGCATCCGTGATTGTTAGATACTGTCGTGAATTTTAGTTTTGCATTTCTAGAGGTTGAAAGTATGTTTGGGTTAGTAGTAAGTAAATTAGATAACCCGCACTTGATAGAACTACCTAATGGGAAGCTAGTAGAAGCCAACGAAGTAAATGGGACATGGCAAGATACGATCCGGAGAGCGTGAGTTTACACTTGAACTACTGCAAGTAAATTGGGAGACTTCAACAAGGTAGTTGGATGGAGTGGTTGACAAATGATCAATAGGAGATTGATGTGCGCACCGCGATGGCGAACAAAGAAACAATCTTGTCTCATGAAGCGGGATACGCCTCTGCAAATTACTAATTGCTTGAAGGCACGAAGGATGTAGCGTAAAGAATGTGTTGCTTTCTTGACTCATGTCGTGGACAAGGGAGCCGAAGAACCAAAACTCGGAAATACCCCTGTGATAAGGGAATACCCCGAAGTCTTCCGTGAAGACTTGCAAGAATTATCTCCTCAAAGACAAATCGAATTTCGCATCAATTTGATTCCAGGCGCCGCGTCTGTAGTTAATGCACACTAGCGGCTTACAATTTCGGAAATGCAAGGATTGCAGCGTAGTTTTAGTAGTGGATAGGGAAGGAAAATAACAGACCAAAATTTCCGTTTTGGGTAACCCCAGTTCAGCTTGTCAAGTGAAAGGACGATGACTCTCAAATGAACATCAAACTACCAGGAGCCGGACGAGCTAGCCAACAAGAGTCAGTGACTCTTGCTAAGGATTGACGAACTACTTATTGGACCAACTGCGAGGATCCAACCCGTATTTCCCGACCGATCAATGATCGAATAGCTGTAACTTCAGGAAGAAAGTATACCCTGGGAAAATTGTGGGACAATAACTTGTTTTAAGCATACACAAGAATGGCGTTTCCTACACGATGCACAGAACGAATCTACACCGAATACGAAACTCAGAGAATCTAGGAAACATGTACTTAGGACCATCAGGAGCCAGGTCCAAATTCACAAAGGTCGTTACTTAGAAACCACGTCCGTTAACTCAAGCAGACACCATTAACCTGACACATATGCTAGTTCCATTGACCAAACCAAAAGTACTTGAATTTCTTTTACTTCTAGCGAGTAGACGTTTGCATCTCTACTCCCCTTAATGGTAGTTGCATCATGTTAATTTTCTTCGCAACGAGCGAACACATATTTGCTTCGATATCTGGTCATTTCTTCATTTTAGCAGATACTTATTATTCCTTTTCTTGGAAACTTATTTGTCACGCATGCACCATTTGCTACGCGTGCGACTTCACTTCGTTTCAAACACTTCATTTGAGTTCAAATATTAGAACGCTAAATTCAATTACCGATTTGTGAATTCAAATGACCTACATTATTGTGACTGTTGGCTCTTTTGCTATCAAGCCAACACACCCTCTTGAAACTTCCTTCATTTCAAGTTACATACATTGTTTATCTTTGCAACCATGCCGAGATTCCTTTATTGATACATACGTTTGTTGCCGGGTTACGCTAAAACCAAGTTCAAATTGCTTGAACTCATCCATTTCGTATATTCAGTTTAAGACGTCATATGATGTGTTGAGAGCATCATATTCAAACATTATTGCAAAAATTCTTTTGTTTTAAGTCGTGGTAGACTTGTTTGGTCTACGACTTCACTAAATCAATTGTTGGTTACGACACCTTGTGGGGATACTTTCACAAAACTGAAGCTTGCGCTTATTTGGTTTCTCACTCCGTACACGGATTTAATTGATTATTTGATAATTTGCCCTAAATCCGTCTTGTTATCACGATGAAATCGGTCTCAACACAGTTGTGTGTTGAGGCAAAGGTACATAAATTCATTTCATATCACAGTGCACCTCCTAACGATTCTTTTTGATCGGTCGAATGCCTTGCGGTACTCATTGCTTTCTCACTTTCGACCGAAAACAGTGGCTCTTTGATGTTCCATATTCGACTAAAAACTCTATGAAATTGTGTAAATCAAATCTTCAGGCTTGTTCGGTGCACTTTTATTTGATTTCCGACACGGTGAATTTGTTCAGTCACCACTATATTTGAATTATGTCATTACGACACCTCGTGGTGTCCTTACAAACTTGTAGCTTGTGCTAATCATGGTTCACCGTTTCACGCAAAACTGCATATACTTTCGTTTGACCTGTCATTTAAACATTTCTGATGCAACTACGAATCACAACAATGATACACCAGATTCGCTTGTATTTCATTCGATGTACTTTCGAAATTTAAGAATGTCAACACACTAAACCTTACCAACCATTTACTCGGTAGTTAGCAGACCATTTTACTATTACATTTGAGTTATTGATTTTGAAATCTCATAGCGGATGCTATGGTTCAAGAATCTTATTAGCCAAAACTCCTCTTTTGCGAAACCCCCCCCCCCCCCCACTAGATGGATTACACAAGACTATATGTCAAATACGACTTGTACCTTTGACATCAAAGGCCAAAAGTACATACCTTTTAACCATAGGATTCGGGTTGTCATATATTCTTGGACTCACCTGATGTGAGAAGGGTATGATTCGGTTTAGTGATTATTTACCTCGATATTATTCATATACACACGCGTGTGACGTATCCATAAGGAGTTAAGGTAGTACAAATTTCGAGGACGAAACTTTCTTAACAGGGGGAGAATATGACAACTATCAAATTTGCATGCATCCGTACAATTAATTAATAATTAATTTATGCTTAATGATTGTGCTTGATTACAACTCTGATTAAACTGCTTTCTGTTTTCTGTTACACACATACATATGCATCACATTTTATACTGTCACTCTATTTATTATATACAAACTTTAGTGACAAACTTGATGCACAAAACACAATTAGCACAGTGAGCGGATAACCCAGAGACATGCTGACAATGCCAGCACCTAGACAGAGAATGATTTTGAGGCCAGTATGAGCCAGAGAAAGAATACTGCACTAGTAGGGAGTGTAGGGAGGTGAGGACCATAAAACTGCGTCACTAGGTGATAGTTAGAGTGCCGGGAAGTGCCTAAAACATACTCTAAATGCAGAATTCTGCACTTAATTAACAAAATTTAGCATTTAACTATGCTAGTAATGTGCAAAAACTTGGCAAAATAGTCCTAGATACTTTCCAAAGTGTTAGGAATTAAATGTGTCACTAAAAGTAACATAAAAGACACTTTTTGGATTAATTTAGCACTTTAACGGACAACACCCAACCGAACAACCGGACTTTACCCGGAACATAAAAATATTGCCAAACACATTGTTTTTATTTTTCTGAGCTAGTTAGGGTCCCCGAACACCTTAACACACTATATAAATAACAACACATCATAACATACTAACTTAATCATTAAATCTAACTAGAACTAGTAACCAACAATTGAAACCCAACCCCATACCCCCCCTCGAACCGGTTGTGTGGGAGTGGGACACCCCCACAATTCTTTCCATTATTTTAATTGTAGATGTTGGTGGATTAGAAGCATATTACATGATGGTTAAAGATGGACATGGTCTACTAAAATGCACAAGAGTTAACCCATTTCAATTCACAACTCAACATTACACAAAACACTCTCTCCTTCTTCCACTTTGGTTCGGCTGCCACCCCCATACCCACCATCATCACCTTCAAGTCTTCTTTCATGCAATCTACACTCATCCAAAGGTGCAAGAGACCCTACAAGTAAGCTTGGTGTGTTCGGAAGTTCAAGGACCGCTCTCGTTTTCTTTTATCCATCACTTTTACGCTCTTGAACTCCCCTAGCCTTGTGTTAGTAGTAAGTGCCTTAGATCTTCATCTTGTTCATATTTTTGGTGGTTAATAGGAAAAAGAATGGTGAAAATGTAAGAACTCTAAAGAACATAATCAAAGTCTTGAAGTATAAACTAAATAGAGATGAAATATGGTTAAAGTGAAGATGAAATCATGTTGTTCTTGTGTTGTTATGATTATTGTATGTTGTAAAATGATATGGTTCATCACATGGACTTGCTAGATCATGTTTAAAGACATGAACTAGCAAGATGTGAAAGTTAGAAAAGTTGTGGATGATGGAATCATCCACACATAAACTATGAACTTGAATAAATACATGTTTTCTTGAAAAATAAAGAACAAAGTAGGTTGTAATCTTGTAGATCTAAAGATCCATGAGTGGTGTTTCGAAAGAACCAAGTGAAAAGTATGAGTTTTGTTAAAACTTGGATCTTACATAAACTAAACACATTTTTAGTGGATAAACAAGTGTAGGAACACTTGTGTAAAAAGAAAATTTCACAAAGGAATATTTTTAGAAATTATGACTAAAAGTTGTGAATATTCAAACTCTTTAAAAAATAAAGTTTTTAAGGAACAAATCATATTTTTAAAGGTAACAAGACTTACTAAGTGTGCTAGTAAGTTACTACTTGCTTTTATAAATTTTTCAAGTTCATAAGTTTATCGTTTATGCTTATTTTTGTCAAGATTGGTAATTAGAGATTATATATTGTTGGTTGATGATTGTTTGAATGATTTTACAAAAGAAAATGATATGCTAAAAAGCATGGACACCTCCGTTTACAAAGGAAACTCTGGCGAAATTTTTCTAGAATTTCAACACTTAGAAATATTTTTCTAACAAATGTTTACAAATATATTTTTAACTTGGTTTTCAAAATAAACTTCGCCATGATTTTTATTACAAAACTACTAAGTACCGGAGGTTGGTTTTCGTAAATAAAATTTGTTAAATATATGTTTAGAATATATATTTTACACTAAAACGCTTGTGTGACTGTTTGTTTACTTTGTGAACTAGTTATATTATTTTAGGGTAAAATAATATAACTTACAAAATACCATGGAAATTACAATTCCATAATAATACCAAAAATTACAAGGAATAAAATATTTAAGTTACACACGCAATATTGAGAAACCGAACAAGGAAACGTAACTTATGAAATATTCCGGGATATACCATTTCACTATATTTTTGGTAAATATTATTTTGAAAGGGAAAGAAGTGAAAATATGATTTCGTAAATATTACTAAGTCTATCATATTTAGACAACGAGAAAATATATAATGTTTGGGAGATAAAAATATATTTTCCTAGTATATTTAGAAGATATAAATTTTTTGAGAAAAATATATATTTTCTGGAACAATACATGATTAAACAAAATAAGGTTTATTTATATATATATTTAAGTGAGACTTGAAATATATGGTTTTGGAAATATATTAACATATTCTTATTTGGAATAATACACCGAAATATGACGCCGTTACTTGGCAAGATATACAAATACAAATACGAAAACACATGTATAAGATACCCCATCCTTGGGAAGGAAATACATATTTAAGAAGCATTAATAGAAAATATTGTTTAATCAGTTATTCCAAAACGAAATATGATTTAAAGTTAAAATAATTTATTTTAACAAATAATTATAACTTGGAATAATATTGGAAACATAAGAAGCGTAACTCAAAGATATTAATACAGAAGCAAGGCACGGCCCGTTCGTCTTATAGACTAACAAATAATTATAACTTGGAATAATATTGGGAACATAAGAAGCGTAACTCAAAGATATTAATACAGAAGCAAGGCACGGCCCGTTCGTCTAATAGAAGTTAGAACATTGTAGGTAGCTGTGTTTGCTGAGGAGATTTGAGTTACAAGTACCGAAGACGCAATACTATGATTTCATGTCCCCCTTTTCTCTTTACTGTTTTCAGTTTTATACTTCGGGGGTGAAATGCATGCGACAAATATTACAGACATTACTTACATGGTATGATTAGCTTAAGGAGGGTTTATACTACTTAGATCATGTGAGTGGGTAGGTAGAACTTAAGGCCATTAATCCTCGTTGTAGGACCGAGGGTCATGAGTGATAGATCTATTCGGGTGTAGCGAGTCCCACTCCTGAGTCCGCTGAGTGGACCATGAGGTGACTATGAGCCCGACGCTGAAATCTGCTAGGTTTGAGTCTTCCTGCATCACTTCACACATATCATTGGCTTTGCAACCCAATGGTGATCTCTTTTTCCTTAATTGCTACATACCAGGGTTTTTCATACATACAAACACATTATAAAGGTTTATACATACTCACTTACACATGAACTTGCTCAACTTTTGTTGATTTTTCAACTTACATGTATTTCAGGAAAACTAAGGGATCTGGCAAGTGTCTGCATTTGTGTCAAGCTGCGTACTAAATAAAGACGTCATCCAGGGTAGTAGGTTTAGGAGGTGTAACCCTTACCTGGACGGGTTACATGTCCTTAAACCGTGTTTTTTTTATTCAAGTCTTTTATTGTGTCATATGAACATGTTTTAAATTATGTTATGGTTGTATCTTGTTTTATGAGTCGACATTTTAAAAATGATGTTGTATTGTTATTTCTAAACCTTATTAATGGATGAACATCTCTTGTTTTTATCATATAGCATTGTTATGATTGAATGCTATGGTATTAAGAAGTCACACCAAATAAACCCACGCTTCCACAAAAGTCAGGGTGTGACACTATCTGTTTTTATTTTCAACATTTTTAGTTTTTATTTTCATGTTTAAACCTTTTTCTAAAATTTTGATTTGATTAGACGTTGAGGATAAACCAGTACTAAAAGCTCTTGTGTCTTTGGACGACCTCGGTATCTTACCAACGCTATACTACGCTCACGATGGGTGTACTTGCCCATATGTGTGTTTAGTGTTAGTAAAATATCGTATTTTATAAATTTAAAACTTGACTAAAGTGTAAAAAGGGCTAAAAAATATACATAAAAATATATAACACACCGCACACATCAATCCCTAAACATCATCCTTATTCAATCATGCATGTAATCATTACACTTCAATGTAAGTAACATCTATGAACTAGGATACAAACTAATATGTACACATATACATATACATACACACAACACATACACATGTATCCAACATCAACCTTCCTTATCATTTCATCCTAATCCATTTTTAACTTTCACAAAGTTCACTTTGATTATTCAGATATTCATCTTTCAAGAATCTTTCAAACAAAATTCAACTTACAAGCAAAACACCAAAACTAATCCATACATACATACATACATACATACATACATACATACATACATACATACTCACGATCGAACCATACATACATATATATGTTTTCCATTTTTTATTTTTATAAGCTTATTTTGTTGATTAGTTTTCAAAAGTTTTGAAGAATCCAAGTGTTTGAGAATCTTGCCATCATCATCATCAAGAAACTCAATCAAGAATGGTAAGTGGGTTTATACCTTCCAAGAACAACAAAGGGTTTTTGATGAGATTTTGATAAATGCAAGTTTGTTCCTCCTTGGAATCATATTTGAATCTTCAAATGGACTTGGAATGAGGTTAAAATGAACTTGAATCTTAAAGATGGAGTTCAAAAATAAAAATGGAGGAGAGTTGTTGATGCATGGGATGTCTGTTGACTACGTCTGCATTACGTCTTAGGTCAAGATAGGTCAACATAGGTTATTGGTTATTGAAAGTCAAAATTAGAAGTTTATGTAATAGTTTCATTTTTGTGAACATGTGTTGAATTAGTTCCGCTTTTGTGTCAATATAGTTTCGCTCATGTCGTTTAAGTGATAGTTTCGCTTATACGGCATGTCGTATAAGCGAAAGCATGAGGACTATATATAGCATAGATGAGCGAAACCATATCATTCATTGATGTACGTTGGAGCGGAACTTGTGCAGTGCTTTTGTAACGGAACTCTGTCAAATCAGTATCAAAAAGCAATAAAAGAGAAGGAATTGAATAGGAAAAGCTGTGTAACTTCATTTACGTTGATTCCGCCTTCGTACGTGAAGATGAACGTTCTCAACTGACTGTTTAGGGTCGGAACACGGTCCAACAAGTGGTATCAGAGCTCAGGACGAGGAGTTCATACTACTACAGCTTGATTCTACAGAATTCTCTCATTTCTACTCACTTTCTCTCATACTTTTTTTATTTAAACTGGTTCCTACGGTTGAAATGGTCTGAAAATCGAGTATAACGTGTGAAACATACAATTAACAAACCCTTGAAAGTTTCAGGTTAAAACACGGCTTAAAAATGGTTAAAATCAGTTAAACTAGTGGTTTTGCTTTTTCGAACATCGCTAGTTTCGCTCGTAATACATTAGTTTCGCTAAAAAACAACCTGTTAGTTTTGCTTTTACGGTACTTTCGCTCATAATATCTTGATAGTTTCGCTTATTCGAACAAGTGAGTTCCGCTCATACGGACTTGAGGGGTTCGCTTGAACGGACATTTGACTTTCGCTTATACAAACTATATAGTTTCTCTTATACTGACATTTCACTTTCGCTCATAAGGACAACTTATAGTTTCGCTTTTACAGACAATTATAGTTTCGCTTATCTGTCATTGTCTGGTTTCGCTTATTCAGACATACTCAGTTTCGCTCATTTGTCACATCTTTCAAAAACCTCGAAAATTTTTCTAAGTATTGGCTGATTTTGCAGGTATACTCAAGATGGATGATATATTCTTGAATCCGTTCAGCGACATGTACGTGTTCACGGGAAATTCCGGAAACGATGATACTTCAACAAGTAAAGAAAATGAGAATCCGCCGAAAGAAAAGAAAAAGGAAGCTTGGGAATCGGAAAGTGCTTTTGGAACCTTCAATAAACCTCCAAAGCTAATGGCTATCGAGGAATACAGTCGGTGGTCAAGAAAGTTTGAAGATTGGTTAATGGCATTCGCATTTCCCAGCTGGAAAAGTTTGAAAAACGGTTATGAAAATGGAAACAAAAATGGTGAAACGTTAAGATCAGCTGAAGAGATTGATGCATTTGTAGCTGAGCAAAAATGTGTGGCATTGTTATTTCAATCTGTTCGGGAAGACATAATCTCATTGATCAATTATTCAAATGCACAAGATCTTTGGAATAAGCTAGAGAAAAAATGTCTAGGAAGTGCTGAAATTGTCAAAAGTAAAAAAGAAACTTCTTAAGAAAGAGTTTGATATGTTTGGTTGTCTAAAGAATGAGTCAGTCTGTAAAATGATAGAAAGGTTTGGTCATCTGAAGCTGGAATTAGCAAGACATGATATCAGATTTTCTGATGAAGATCTTGTCGACAAACTGTTCGATTCATTACCAGACGAGATGGATTGGAGATATTATGCGCTTATGCTGAAAAACACTATCGAGCCTGCAAAGTTGACTGTGGATTTGGTGATTGAGAGACTTGAAAGTCATGAGCTGGAACTAAAAAATATGTACAAAGTCAATCACTCATCTTACCAGCAGAATTTGGATTTGTATTATCCAAAAAGCATGATGCCAAAAGCAACTTCTCCCAAAACTGCTTTTTCTGCTGAGAATGTGTCCACATCAAGCAAAGTAAGTCAAAGTGGTCAAAGCAGTGGAAATCACAGTGGTTATCACAGTGGATCTTCATCATCTGCAAGTCAGTCTGATGAAAAGAATCGTTTTCAATGCAACATTGTAATAGACTTGAAGAATGCTCAGAATTTTGATGAGGAGTCGGCCAAATAGTAGATGATCTTCCTAGCATCGGTGTGGGAATCGTATGAAGGGTTAGTAGCTGGGAAGATAGGCAACACCAACCTAACGAAAGAGGACTATGATCAAATAGATCCTGAAGAAATGGATTTAATCGATATTTGTTGGGCTATGGCAAGTGTTGTTCGTCGAGCACAGCGTTTCATGGAAATTACCGGCAGGAAGACAATTGGTGGTCCATCTACCAAGCTGGGGTTTGATAAATCCAAAGTGACGTGCTTCAAGTGTAAGCAGAAAGGTCACTTCAAGCGAGAATGCAGAAACGCATATGCTGATGAATCCGAGAACCCTTTCAGAGATGATTACTACAAGAAGGAGATTTATCACCAGAATAAATCCGAGCCGCCTAGATTGAAGCATGTTGAAGACAACAAAGAGAAATCTAGAGCTCTTGCGGTGATTTATGATGATGAGGGGTATGATTGGAGTCAAGAGGTTCTACCAGAAGAAGATGCGATTGGTTACGCATTCATGGCGAAAAACGATGAACCTATTCCTTGGAAAGATAACCGAACTGAAGATCGGAAGTATAGATACAGAAAAATGATTGCAGAGAACAGAATCATTAGAATTTCTAGTATCTATCTAGAAGCGAGGAGAGCGAGAAGATGGGATCCGGACAGGGAATGTTATCTTGATCCATATGGAAACATTGCGATCGATGACAAAACGCTTGATATCGAAGCCATAATCAAGGAGTTAAAAGAAGAAGATGAGTATTGGCAGAATAAATGGTGGGGAACTGGAGACGAGAAAGAGAAAGAAGAGAAAGAGAAAAAGGAGAAAGAAGAGAAAGAGAGAAAGGAGAAAGAAGAGCAAGAGAAATCAAAGAAGATTGATACTGGGGTTATTGATACAACGCAGGAGTTGACTGCTGAGAACTTGGGAAAAATGGCTGACAAAGTGCTGGCTGCTAAGGCACTTGAGGTAGACTCTAACTCCGTGTCTGAGTCAAAAAGCCAGGTCAGTTCAAACGTGTCAACAAATGCGTCAGGTAAGAAAATTGATGGAAATGTTGATTGCAAAAATTGCAACAAAGAGTGCAAATTTTGTAATACAGTCACGTATCTCAACGGAAAGAAAGTTGATGATCTGATAGCAAAGGTCAGAAGCGTTGAGAATCAAATTCTCAATCGTGACAAAACAGTTAAAACTTCAACTGAACGAATAAGAGAATTAACTAGCCAAATTGAAAATGATAAAATTGATCATGAAAAAGTTAAAAAAAAATGAAAAGGTAATTCTTGAAAACCGTCAAATTTCTGAAAAGTTTGAAAAACTCAAAAGCACAGTGAAAGATAGTGATGATCGAAATGGTAAAACTTTTAAAGAAAACGAGCATTTAAAAGCAGTGCTGAGAGTAAAATAAGAATCAATCAACAAACAACTGGATGAAATCGCTAAATTGAAACTTAAATTTCAAGAGGCTGAAATTGAAAATGAGCGAATCCAGTTGAAGCTTAATAGATACAGCTCTGCAAGCTTTGTTTTGCAACACATTGTTCCCGAACCCATAGGGAAAAACAAAGCTGGCGAAGATGTTTATTCTGATGGAACCGGGGTGGGTTTTCATAGAGTTCCACCACTGTTCTTGATAACTACACGAAAAAACAATCGGGGTTGGTTGAAATTGAGGAAGAAAGTGAAGTTAAACTTCCGGAGAACATTGATGTCATGTTCACGTCTTCCAATGACGATAGTGTCCAAAATGATATTGTAAAAGGTGTTGTTGAAAATGTGCTAAAAACAGATAGTGACACTACTGAGGAAGATGGTTGTTTCTTGGACAAATACATTCCGAAACAAAAGTCCAAGAACAACTTAAATGAAGAATCAAATCTTGTCATGTACAAGATGTTGGGTTCAGATAAGTTGTTTTCGGATTCAGAGTTTCCGATCGAGAATGTAAACATGAACAAATTGACAAATGTTTTCAAATTGGTCGAAGTTGAATTGTCAGAAGTGAACAATCTGAGTCAAAAGAAAAGCAAAATGAGGTTTGAGAAAGAAAAAGTTTACAGCAAGAAATCTGTAAATCCACCATGTTTTTATAATAACAACAGAAACAATTGGTCGGGTGGTTATCAGGGGGGTAAGCCGTATCAGAAAAGAAATGTTCCAAACAAGAGGTTTGTTGAGAAGAAAAAGTTTGTGAACAGTTCAAGTTCACTTGCTGATGAGGAAAAAGAAATTTTTTTCAAAATCAAACAAAGAGTTCTTTGAGAAAAGAGCTTCTTAGTCTCAGTCTGAAGGCACAAGTCGAGTGGTTGATACTCGAACATGCTTTAGATGTAATCAAGTTGGTCACATTGCACGAAAGTGTACCAACGTGAAGCCTAAGACTGAAACTGTGAAGACTCAACAAAAGAAAGTTGATGTGAAAGGTAAAGCACCAATCATTGTTGAGAAAAAGAGTGTGAAAAATGATAACATCAAAGTGAAAAATGAACCCGTAAAGAAGTCGGTAATTAAAAATGACAAATTTTACAAAAGGGTTGCATTATCTCAACAAGTTTGGAAACCGAAAACTGAGAAAAAGATTTCACCTTCTGAGGAATCAATTCAAGTTGATTATGATGTGAATTTTCCACCTCTGAAGGCTGAAAACTTTAAAATTCAAGTTGCGAGAGTTAAAACAGTCAAGGTTACACCTAAGGCTGATGAGGCCTGGGTGGACACCATGTTTGACTAAGCAGTTTGAATTGCCGGAGCTTCCTTGATCGCGAAGCATGAATCGGCATCTTTATTAAAGTTGGTTAAGTCAAAGTTTGTTATGTGCAGGATCTTCCAAAACTTGTATCCAGATGGATCATGGATAGTGGAGCATCTCGACATATGACAGGGAAGACCGCGTTGCTGTATGATGTAAGAAACATAATGGAGCATACGTAGCTTTTGCGGGTAATCAAGGTGGAAGGATTATTGGTGAAGGAACGTTATCCAATGGAATTGTGATGTTTGAGAGAGTTAACTACATCGCTGAGCTGGAGAACAATCTGCTGAGTATCTCGCAGATCTGTGACAGGATGTATACCACTCACTTCACTGATAAAGAATGTTTGATTTTGAAACCAGGATTTGTTATCCCTGAGGAATGGATTATCATGAGGGCACCGAGAGTTAATGATCTGTACGTGTTGGATATGAGCGTAGCTACTACAACCACGGGTCAGGCTCATTGTTTCGTGTCCAGAGCAACTGAAAAAGAATCGATATTGTGGCACCGGAAGATGGGGCATATACATCTTAGAAAAATGAATCATTTGGTGCATAACGATTTGGTTACAGGAGTTCATGTCAAAGGTTTTCATCTGGAAGGGGAGTGCATTAGCTGTGTAAAAGGCAAGCAGAAGAAAAAGTCACACCCTACAAAGCAAGTCAATTCAGTCTCAAGACCCCTGGAGAGACTTCACATGGATTTGTTTGGTCCGGTGAATGTCAAGAGCATTACAGGAGATAAATATTGTCTTGTGGTTACTGATGATTATTCCAGATTTTCGTAGGTTTCTTTCTTGAAAACGAAAGACGAAACGTTTGACAGTTTAATGGCGTTGTTCAAGAAGATTGAGAATCTGTACCAGAGGCGTATCAAAAGAATTCGAAGTGATAATGGTACTGAATTCACGAACAGTAGAATGGAAGAATTTTGTGATGAAAGAGGTATATTGCATGAGTTTAGTGCTCCGTACACTCCGCAGCAGAATGGAGTTGCAGAACGCAAAAACCGGACGCTAATCGAGACGGCTAGAACGATGCTCGCAGATTCAAAGTTACCAATTAATTTTTGGGCTGAAGTTGTTTCCGTCGCATGCTATACGCTCAACAGGGTTCTCACTGTCAAGAAATTCAACAAAACGTGCTTTGAGCTGATCAATAATCGCAAACCGAATTTAAGGTATCTAGAACCGTTCGGGTCACCCTGTACAGTTATAGAGCCTTTTGGAAAGTTTGGTCCGAAGTACATTGAGGGTATATTTGTTGGATATTCAAGTCCTACACGACGTGTCTTCGTTCCAACTGAGAAGCGGATTATTGAAGCTGAAAATGTTGAATGTCAAGGTTATACTATGCCGCCACAAAGTCCAGGAGATTCATGGCGATATCATTATGATAAGTTGTGGGAATCATTTGACATGATGGAAGAAGAAGAAGATTTCTTTGATGAGTTGGATATTTTGCGTGAGTACGAGTCACAACAAAGGTTCCCAGCTGAGTATTCAAGACGACCACGGGAAACTTCAAATGATGATGAAGCAGGTCCAAGTAATGCTGGTGAACAAAATGATGTCCAACAGAATGAAGTTGCTCAAGATAATCAGTCAGATCAGAATGATAATCAAGAATCAGAGAACATGCCGATCTTTGATCATGGAGATTCAGATTATGAGGGGGAGCAGATTCAGGATTCAAGTCAAATAAACCAAGTTGGTGAACAAAGTGCAAATCAAAATGTTACTAATCTGGAAGGTGATGTGGATGTTCCAAGCGAAGTAATGCCGCAAACTCTTTCTTATCATCCAGAGGAGTTGATCATAGGAGAATTGCATTCAGGCGTTCGCACGAGACGTCAAATAGACCAGGGCTTAACATGTTTTTATTCTACAGTAGCACCTTTACAAACTGAATTTTCATTAAGTTGTTTTATCTCGCAGATTGAACCGAGAACGTATAAAGAGGCGCTTACTGAAGACTCTTGGGTCATTGCAATGCAAGAAGAGTTGAGTCAGTTTGAAAAGTTGGGAGTCTGGAAGTTAGTAGATTTACCGGATGGTCAAAGGAAAATCAATACAAAATGGGTATTCAAGTGTAAGAGAGACGACAGAGGAGTTGTTGTAAGGAACAAAGCTCGACTCGTTGTTCAGGGCTTTAGTCAACAGGAAGGGATTGATTTTACAGAAGTCTATGCTCCTGTGGCACGACTAGAGGCAAACAGAATTTTCCTAGCATTTGCGTCTTGGAAGAACTTCAAAGTTTATCAGTTGGATGTAAAATCGGCGTTTCTTTATGGGAAGGTCAAAAAGGAGGTTTATGTCGGTCAGCCGCCGGGCTTTACTGACCCAATCCACATAAACAAGGTCTACCTATTGGACAAAGCGCTGTATGGTTTACACCAGGCCCCAAGAGCTTGGTATGAGACTTTGTCTCAACACCTACTAGGCAATAAGTTCATTCGTGGAAAAGTGGATGCCACTCTCTTCACTAAAGAGGTCGATGGACATCTTCTGATAGTTCAGATTTATGTGGACGATATAATATTTAGGTCGACAAATGAGAAATTATGCAAAGATTTCGAACATGTGATGAAGCAAAAATTCGAAATGTCATCAATGGGAGAGATGAAATTCTTTCTGGGTCTACAAGTTGAACAACTACCTGAGGGAATTTTCATTCACCAGACGAAGTACGTGCATGATATTCTAGAGAAATTTGGAATGTCAAGTTCTACTCCAGCTGCTACCCCACTTGCAACAAATCATGGGATTCACCCAGATCTCACCGGAGACAGGGCTGATGAAACGTTTTACCGTTCCATGATAGGTTCTTTGATGTATCTAACTGCTTCACGTCCTGATATCATGTACCCAACGTGCCTCACAGCAAGATATCAATCTAACCCGAGAGCTTCGCACATGATTATTGTGAAGAGGATATTACGCTACTTGAAAGGAACACCTACATTGGGGTTGTGGTATCCTAGAAAAGGCGATTTTACGCTCGAAGGGTATTCCGATTCGGATTTCGGATGCTGCAAAGTCAATACAAAATCAACAACTGCAGGATGCCAGTTCTTTGAACCTAGATTGGTTACCTGGCAGTGTAAGAAACAAACGTCTGTGGCGCTATCTACATGTGAAGCGGAGTATGTTTCTGCTAGCAGTTGCTACTCTCAGATCCTGTGGATACAGCAACAGATGCGCGACTACGGTTTGCAGTTTGCAGTTTCTTAACACACCTCTTTTTATTGATAATGAGGCTGCAATAAATATAACAAAGAATCCAGTACATCACGCTAAAACTAAACATATAGAGATTCGTCATCACTTTATTCGCGATTGCTTCGAGAAAAAGTTGATACGAATTGAGAAAATCCACACTGACGAACAGAAAGCTGATTTACATACCAAAGCTTTTGATAAAAATCGGTTTAAATATTTGTTAAAACTGAATGGTATGAAGCTTCTTTCGGTGTCGGATGGCATAATTGGCGTTGATGAGAGTACTGTTGCGGATGAAGACGAGAAACAATCTGTAACGGTTTGTCGATTTTTTACTTGTTTTGGTATTTAGGGGGAGTAGATAGATAGATGTATATAGTTTATTTTTCAGAAAATACAAAAACAGTAAAAAAATGAAAAAATACAAAAACATGATAAAACTGAAAAAGAGCTTGTGCATAAAGGGAAAATGATAGTACATCGGCTAGACAATTACAGTATGCTAAAGATTTGTAAAGTCTAAATGAGTTAAACAGTCCCACTAATGATGTGTCGATAGGTTTTCGCACATTTAGTAGATTTATTCGGGATATAAACCTAAAATTTCAAACTTGTGAAATTCGTGGGGAACACTACTTGGATATATAGGTAACCCCTGAAATCTCGTTTGAAAGGTCCCATATTCTGAGATACTAGGTCTTTATACTCAGTGATATCTGGGGTATTATTCTGGGACTTCTGCTGTATGGAAGTACTGACCTAGTCCCCGAATAATACTTTCTGCAAATGCTTGAAACATAGCATCGCCCTCAGCAAGCTGATGAAACAATAAAATTGATAGTCGCTACTGTTGTAACTAAAAGATCCTCTAAAGGGGACACACCAGAAAGTCGAAGCCGTCATCTCTCTGCGTATACGGAAATATCGACCTGAGCTCTCACGGCCCTCGCATTTAACCCCTTACAGATATCATTTGTGGTATACTCACCTGTAAGACTGAATATCTGGGATTCTGGATACGGGAGTATATTCAAGAGGTGGGACACATGAATTGAGCTAAGTTCATAAGTCGTCTAAATCGTATCTTGAATAGATTGAAATCTGTGTGAGAATTTAAGATGGATCAGTATATCGACAATCGAGGTGAATTGTTTAAATCTGAGTATGAAATGAAGCTTAACGGTACTAGTAATTTGTCTGAAAAAGCTGATATGATTCCCTGACACGCTCGCCAAAAATAAGTTTGTATATAGTTTACTTTGTTTACTTTCTCCAATTTAAGTTTTCTGCATTTCATTTCTTAGTTTAGAACACTTTATAAAATCCAAAAAGATTTTATTTCTGCTTTATTTTTGACAAACCAAAGTGGAGAGTTAATCGTTGGATTCTCGGAGAATGAAGCAGATGTAGGAAAAGTTCTGAGCTGAAGAATGAGGAGAGCTTACTTTGTCAGAGATTGAGATGTTTTCAAAGATAAATCAAGTTCATTAAGTTGATGCTTGTTACATTGTTTTTAGAAAATGTGAAAATGTTTTTACAAAATCAGTTTGTTTCGTCAAATGATCAACCAAGGTCATTGAGTTGAACTTGGTAGATTAATTGAGTAATCAGGGTCATTAACTTGGACCTGAGTACTTAAGTGGATTTCTAAAGCTGATTGAGTTTGTGATTTAGTGTTGAAAAGATAGTTTGTAATGTTATTGGTTGAGTAATAGGTTTTTGGACTTCATTATTCCCAATGGAAGCTAACTGTCAAAGCTTGAACCAGATTTCTCAGATTCTAGCATATCGAGAGGGAGAGTCTGTGAAAGGGGGAGTCTGGATCAACAGTCAAATGGGAGTTTGAAGATAGAGCTAGGTTGTGATTCTAAACCTGTGAAGATAAAGTGCTTATGATGTGAAGACAGAGAATTGAAGTAAAGACCAAGACTGAAGACTCGGAGCTGAAGACTACGTCAACATCCAAGGGGGAGTCTGTTGATGCATGGGATGTCTGTTGACTACGTCTGCATTACGTCTTAGGTCAAGATAGGTCAACATAGGTTATTGAAAGTCAAAATTAGAAGTTTATGTAATAGTTTCGCTTTTGTGAACATGTGTTGAATTAGTTCCGCTTTTGTGTCAATATAGTTTCGCTCATGTGGTTTAAGTGTTAGTTTCGCTTATACGGCATGTCGTATAAGCGAAAGCATGAGGACTATATATAGCATAGATGAGTGAAACCACATCATTCATTGATGTACGTTGGAGCGGAACTTGTGCAGTGCTTTTGTAACGAAACTCTGTCAAATCAGTATAAAAAAGCAATAAAAGAGAAGGAATTGAATAGGAAAAGCTGTGTAACTTCATTTACGTTGATTCCGCCTTCGTACGTGAAGATGAACGTTCTCAACTGACTGTTTAGTGTCGGAACACGGTCCAACAAGAGTAAGGGAGTGTACGGCCGAAAGAGAGAGAAGAGGAAGAGTTTGTATGTTTTGATTATTCAAATTTTAAGTTTTTGGATGAATTCTTGAGTTTGTAATCATTACATCTTCTCACAAGCATACACTTGGCAAAATGGAAGCTTTCAAGAAAGAGGTGGGCACCCTTAGGGCCGCCACCTATGTCTTACACACACATATTTTATGTATACATACATACATATAATATATATTAGGCCAAACCGGGTATTTTACTTACTATCGGGTATTTTATCTCGCGTTTTATCACGTTTTTAAGAAATTTTAAAAATTATTTTATCAACTTATAAAAATTAACTCATCAAAATATTGCTGAATAATATTTTATTTGCCAGTCTATGGCTTTATAGCCTAGTGGCATCTTACGGGTGGGATAAGACTTTGGGACCAATAGGTCCTGGGTTCAATTCTCACAAGGGGGCTTTCCCATGTTTATTGGGTTTCCTCCTGAATTGCTGTATAGGCATTATGCCTAGTGGAGAAGGATATGATCGGGTGGTTCCGTTGGTGGCACGATGATACTCCTGTGGTCCGTCAGTGATCTAAATTTGTCGTTCAAAAAAATATTTTATTTGCCATGGACTGGCCACGTTGTCTATATTTTACAGTATATGCGCGTTATTGCATAGTATGCATTTAAATTCGCAAAATAGAGATTTTAGGCGTTTTAATTAAATTTTCTTCACGAATATGATTAAAAATAGAATTTTAATCATAACAAAATATTTTTAGAATTTTAACATTAATGGGGTGGTCACCGATATTCGTTTCACATTTTGTTTGTTACACGATAAGCGTTTATCTTATTATTTCCAACATAATTTTTAATAAAGTTTGGATTTATTAACACTCAAAATACTATATATTAACATCATATCTAATAAAGTATTGTCTTTATTTGTTCATAACACGTGTCACGCTAGTACGATACAGGCTTAAAAGAGTCGGGTGTCACACTAGGTTCGACATGTGTCAATATTGGAAGGAAAAAGAAGGAGGTTGGCACCCATATGGGCTGCCACCTATGTACATACACACACATCTCATATGTACATACACATATATTATTTGTAGTTAAAACAGGTATTTAACTTATTACCGGGTATTTTATCTTGCGTTTTAATCGCGTTTTAGGGCATTTAAAATTATTTTTATTATTCTATAAAATTTAACTTGCCATAATATTGCTAAACAATATTTTATTTGTCTTGACTGGCTGCATTGTCGGTATTTTGTAGTATACTCGCAATATTGTGCAGTATGCGCTTAGATTCGCAAAATAGAGATTTTAAACGATTTAATTAATTTTTATTCACGAATATGATTAAAATAGAATTTAATCATAACAGTATAATTTTTAGGATTTTAACATTAACCGGACAGTCACCAACGTTCGTTTCGCATTTTGTTCGTTACGCGATAAGCGTTTATCTAGCAAACATAATATTCAACAAAGTTTGGATTTTCCAACACAATAAATACCACATAATAACACCACATTAATAAAATAATGCCTTTATTTATTCATAACACATGTCACACTAGTACGGTACAGGCTCAAAATAGCCGGGTGTCACACACGGGGCCGTGTGAGCATCTGGACTGACAAGCTCATTAAATGAAGACAGGGAAGGAGAAGGGCATGGAGCCATGCCTACTAGGCACGGAGCCATGCCTACTAGGAATGGGGTCGTGTAAACCTTATGTTTTCAGTTATAAATAGAGGTGCTTGGTTCACTTGCAACTCATCCCTTGGCAAACCATGTCTCTCACACCTGCCACCTCTCCACCACCACAATACCACCATCGTCCACCACATTCATCCATTATCCATCCTTAGAGTGTGCATAGTAGTCTCGGGATCCAAGATTGATCGTAAGAGTTTTCGTCAAACAAATGTCATGTTTGGCTAATCTCTTACATCACTTATTGAAGACAAATCATTTATGTATTACTTTTGATTTCCAAGCTTTGGTATCTTTTTATTTGGGTATGTATTAATGACTTTAATAACTAGTGTTTTATATTGAAAGTAAACTTTATTATATCATCTCTTCATGTTTTGTTGATTCACTCATTCATGTCGTTACGGTCTATATAAAGCGTGTTAACTGCCTGGAAGGGGGGTTAGAAGGGTGGTTTGGGTAAAGTTCTTGCCTCGTTCAGTGTATAGATCCTTTGAGGACTTGGTTCAAGCCTATTAGGATTTCCTTTGAGGTAGATAACATCAAATCGGGGGATGTAAGAACAGATTGTATCCCTTATAAAAAAGTACTATTAAAACTTTAAACCGGCCTTGTGGGACTGTATCCCTGCTGACTCAGACCGATGTGGCCGAGGGTAGCATTGCTTCTAAAAGTGGGACATGCCACATTTTGCATTAATAACATACTTAATTATCTTTCAATATTCCGGCCTTGCGGGACTGTATCTCTACTGACTTAGACTAATATGGCTGAGGGTAGTGTTGCCTCCAAAAGAGGGACATGTCACTATAACTAAATAATCTCTTAAAAAACCCAAAGTGCAGAAATCATTAAAGGATACATAAATGACGAGTCAGAACCAAGTGTTTCTATCTTTTCTATTTGTTTCTTTATTTATTTAGTTTCTTTATTTTACTTATTAAAAATCTTTGCTCAAAAATTTAATTAGATTAGGCGTCGAAAATATTCCGGTATTAAAAGCTCTTATGTCCTTGGACAACCTCGGTATCTTACAATCACTATACTACGCCAACGATGGGTGCACTTGCCATAGCGTGTTTAGAGAGTGATAGTGCTATATCGTGTTTTATAAATTTAAAACTTGATAAAAGAGTAAAAAGTGTACCTAAAAAATATAGCAAAAATTCGTACACGCTCGCAAACACGTGTCAATTTCCCACCATCCCTTTTATTAGACACTTAGCATTTATATTCACATTCCATAGCTCCTTCTCCATTTTATTTATTCCTCTCCACGTACCCACGAACCCGGTTTTGATTGGAAGGTAGGACGATGCATTTTCTTGGGTATGAATGGTTATAACCACCCAATTCCACAGTGCCCTCCCTTCTAATTTATACCTCCACCACCACTTCAATAAAAGGCTTTCATTCATAACTTTTAATGAACCCAAACCAAGCCCGCCTTTTCCCAATGGACCAATCACTCGCTCCCAACAAACCCAATTAGTTTTTGATTTGTCTTCATCACCTCCCCAAAAGAAACGACATCTAAGGGCTTCCAAAGCATCGATTACACCCTTTGGAGCCTTATATATTGAAAATTGATATAAAGGTAAGAGTAAACTTTCGTTTTTCTCCCTGTGGTTTGGTCGTTTTAACTGTTTTGCCCAATCATTTAAAAATAGCCATTTTACTCCCTAATCTATTAAGCCTATCTCTATTTCACTCCCTGCCCCTAACGCCATCCAAATCAACTGTTAAATCCTGGTCACATTGTTAGTGCACCTACGTCTGCTGACTACGTCTTCCATCGAGTCTTAAAGCTGAACAGATCAGAAATGGCACGGAATCCTAGAAATAGTGATTTGTATAGGATTGATTATGTTTACATGATCTAGGACCGCTTTTGTGTCATATCTAGTCTAGGACCTCTTTTATGTACACTTCTAGGACCACTCTTATGTCATGATCATGGACCCCTTTTATGTCATGATCTTGGACCCCTTTTACGTCAAGTTGTTGAACCACTCATACGGACGTGACGTATAAGCGGTTCCAGAAGTATATAAATAGGTCATAAGAGTGGTTCCAAAGATAGTCACATAGTTAGAGGTGAATTGTTCCGGTAAGCCACGAAGTGCTGCCGAAGTGCTGTAAAACATTGTAATCGAGTTCAATAGCAATACAACAGCAAGATTAAAGTGAATTCAGCTTCAAGTGCACCGAATTATTAGTTTCCGCCTCTTAATTCGGATACGAACTTCTCTGAACGACTCAAACAGGTCGGTATTCGATCCTACAAGTGGTATCAGAGCTCAGGAGGAGGAGTTCCATTGAAATTTGCTGGATTTCGTCACATTTTCTTCTTCTACACCTTCTTTCTTAGGTCAGACCAAGATTTCACGGTCCGTTTTGGCTGATTTTTGGATATGTGATGCGCGTATACCTGATCTAAAACCAAGCCGTTTTGGAGTTATCGCGATTTTTCGGTTCGGTTTTTCGTCAAAAAGTCTGAACCGCTTATTTGGACATATGTGAACCGCTCAAAATTTGTGGTTTGGGTCGCTTATTCGAACAGATGTGAACCGCTCCAAATTAGTTGCTTAGGTCGCTCATACGAACAATTGTGTTGGATCGCTTTTCTGAACTGGTTTAGACCGCTTATTTGACACTGGTGAACCGCTTATTTGTTTAATATGTGAACCGCTCATTGGATATTCATGAACCGCTTTTGTGATCAACTTATGGATCGCTCATTGGGGAACAATTGAACCGCTCATTTGACATTTGGGATCGCTTATGTGGCAATTGATATAGTCCGCTTATTCAATCAAACTGAGAACCGCTTATTCAAACCGCCCATTTGACCACTTAACATTAACCGCCTAAAATTACCCAATCACAAGTTTATCTGTGGTTGATTTGAGCCCTTGGTGGAGAGAACGTGATTGGCCGCCCATTAGTTCATATTGACCCACTATAGCTATAAGCCCACTACATCTTATATCACCTGCCGCCCCACTTAAAAATTCAGCCATTAAATGGTCTATCACTTGACATAAGACAGTTCATTAAAAGCATAAATATCAGCCATTAATTGCATGTGAACTTTAAAAAGTTGTCCACCGCCCAAACCGCCCAATCCTAAGTGTTCATTCCACCGCCCCATTTATTGTGACGTGGTGTTGGCAAATCTTTAAGTGCACGTCCATTATCATTGAACTTTAATACCTTGAAGGCCCAATCAAATTTTTAGTCACCGCCCATTAAGAGCATAAGGCCCAATCCAGTTTTTAAGAGTTTAATATTGTGTTTACTAATCATTTGTTTGTGTGTTCACAGGTGATTCAGGGGATTTCTACAAGGGGCAAATTCCAAGAATTTGAAAATTGTTGTGAATTTGTGGACAATTTGAACAATGGATATGGAATTTTATAACGCTTTTGCTACTCCGACCTCGATTACTCAGAGTGCTTTGATAGAAAATGAAACCGGAACGTCTCAGAAGCCACCGAAACTCATGGATATTGATGATTACAACGTGTGGTCAGAACGATTCGGAAATTGGGTTGAAGCTTATCATCTTGATGCATGGGAACACACCGAGGAACCATATGTTAAACCAGTTAAAAATGGTGTGCAACTAACACTTCGAGAGATGAGTACAGATGAGAAAAAGAAGTATCGAGATGAGAAATTAATGGTCAGTCTACTTCAGCAAGCGATAAAAGAAGATATCTTGATTTTGCTTCAACACGATGGAACTGCATATTCTATTTGGACAGAATTGGAAGCGAAGTTTACAGGAAGTGATGACATGTTAAAGAACAAAATGTCTCTCATGAAGAAAGAATTTGACTTGTTTAGGGGATTAAAAAATGAAACCACCAAACAAATTATTGATCGATACTGTAATTTGGTGAGAAATATGACAAAGTTAGGTGTTAAGAAAGATACTGATGAATTAATTGAAAAACTTGCAGATGCACTTCCATATGAAATCTGGGGAACATTCTTGATGATGCTGAAGTCTAACAAAGTGGAATACAAAAAGATGAAACTCGGGGACTTCATAAAGCATTTGGAAGCTCAAGAGATGGAGCAGAGAAAGATCGCTAGGATGAAGAACTACGATGGAGAGCAGGATATCAGTCTGTACTACAAGCATGGTGCTACTGATTCAACAAAGTTTTCTCCTAAGATCGAAACTGCTTACAGCGTTAAAGATTCTGCTGAGAAGACGACATCCCAGGGATCAAGCAACAGCACAAGATTTTCATCTTTTGATCCTAACATCTCTGTAACAAAGAATGGTAGAAAACTTCAGTGTAACATTGTGTTAAGCCTTGAGAATGATCAAGACTACACTGAAGATATTGCAAAAAATCAAATGTCTTTGTTAGGGATGATTTTAGAATCTTATAGTTGTTTTGTTGCAGGAAAGATCGGAAATCCAATGCTCACGAAAGAGGATTACGATCAAATTGATGCTGAAGAAATGGAATTAATGGATATCAAATGGTGTATGGCGAGTGTGATGAGACGCGCTGAAAAGTTCAAACAAATTACTGGCCGTGATGACTTTCGAGATGCAAACGTTTCAACTTTAGGTTTTGATAAATCTAAAGTTACATGTTTTCGTTGCAAGGAGAAGGGGCATTTCAAGAGGGAATGCAAAAACCGTGAAGCTACCGGTGCCCAGAATCCTTTCGGAAACAATGATTATCACAAGAAGGCCATCTATCATCAAATCACTCAACCAGCACAGCAGCATCAGGCACAAACAGCTCATGGAAGAGATGTGGTTGATAAAAGGGCATGTGTTGTGAGTCAGGGAAAATATGATAATTTTACCTGGGAAAAGTATCTTCCGAAAGAAAGCAAAGTGTGTGTGGCTGAACAAAATGACGAGAAGTTGGTTGAAGGATTTATTTGGGATGATTTCTGTACAGATCAAGACTTTATGGCCAAAAATACTTCTCATGCTTTCTTTGCTAATGCTTATGATCTAAAATGTGCAGAACGATGCAGAAAAGTCATGGAGGCTGCTGAAGAGAGACGAAGAAAGATTCAAGAAGAGGCTGAAGAGGAAGAGAGATTGAAGGAAGAAGCAAAAGCTGAAAAATTGAGAAGAGCTCATTTTTTAAATTCAGGCAGGACAGTGAAAGAAGTTCCTGAATTTGAAATTAAAGTAGATGCTGAACCGGTCATGGTCCAAGAAAAGTGCATGAACTGTGATTCGCTAATTAAGCAGAACAATGAGCTGTTGCACAATATTCACAAGCTGAAAGAATCATATGATACTATGAACAGAGAGATCAACAAATACACAGATTCTGGTGGTGAACAAGCTGAAGCGATGAATACTTTGAAGATAGCTTATCTGAGACAGCTTGATACGGCAAACTATAACATAAAGAAATGTGCAGATCTCGAGCTTGAGTTGGCAACACAAAAGATAGAAACTGAGAAAGTTAAGAAATTACTAGACAGTTACTCATGTTCTACTTTTGTTGTTGACAGGATTTATCCAGTGGTGAAAGATTTGAAGACTTTTGAAGAAGTGAAGATATTTGAAGAAGAAAAAACCGTGACAAAAGATGAAGAAAAATTGAATACTTCTGGTAAGAAACCGAGTGTATCTTACAACAGATGTCTGCCCCCAGTCAAAAATGGATATTCACCTCGAAATCCAAATTCAGAAAGAGTCAATCAAGCAATCAATTTGAAATGGGAGTCTGGGTCGTCGAATAACTTACCAGAAAGTATTGATGTCACATATACGTCATCAGACACTGATCATGAGTCAAAGTTGATAAAAAGTATGGTCGATCAGGTGTTAGACACAGATGACAATGAAGAATCAAAACCGAAGTCTAAACCCGAGTCAAAGTCTGGGTCCAGTGCGTCAAAGCAAACAGTCAAAAAGGACAAACGGGTTTATGATAAAGAGTTTTTACTTTCGAAATCTAATTTGAATGATGAATCAGTCAAAGTGGCATATACTTTGAAAGGTTCTGACAAATTATATTCAGATGAAAGCTTTCCAATAAGAAGTGTCAGAATTGAAATGATTCAAAAGGTTTTCAAAATCACAGAAATTAATATTTCTGAAATAAAAGATTTTAATCTTAATGGAAAACCTAAACAATACACTTCAAGAGACCAACAAAGAATCAACAAGAAAATGGGTTACAATTGTGGTTATAGTTTCCAAAAGAAACCAAACCATGATCGTAATTACAAAAAGAAAGGTCTTGGTTTTGCTCCACAGAAAAACTATAAAAATGAAAAAGTTTATAAACCAAAAACAATGTTTGTTGCAGGAAAAACAACAGAAGCTGAAAAGGAAAAATCATTCAGAAATCAGACAAATCAAGAATTCCTTGCCAAGAAGCAAGAAGAACCAAAGAAGACCGAAGTTCTGAAGAAGGTTGAAAAGAGATCTTGTTATCAGTGTAAAGCTGTGGGTCATGTTGCGAAAGATTGTCCAAAAACATTTCGACCAAAACAAGAAGTCTCAAGAAAAATGAAAGAAAAAGTTGTTGAGAAGACTGAACTGTCAACCCGGAAGTTCACAGGCTTTGAGAATTCAACTTATGAAAAAGGAGAATGTTCAAAGAGTGCTTCCAAAAGAATAGACAATTCTACAAATCAGAAATGGGTTGTAAAAGGTTCAGGTAACAAGTCTGGTGATGATTCTGATTCCATAAAATCAGAGGAGCCACGTGTTGAGAAAAAGAAAGTTTCGAAAGTGGACGATGTGAATTTTCCGCCACTAAGTGTTAAAAATTACAAATCTAAAATCGGAAAAGTTGACATTTCAAATCAGTTTTATTCTGACAAGAAGAAAATTGATGTTGAAAAAACTTTCAACGGAAATGTAAAACGCATCTTTGGAAAAATGGTCAGTGGAAAGGCCCAAAGCATTCAGGATTTTTATGCTTCCAAAGGATGGGTTTACAGGTCAGTTGAAAGAAAAAATGAAAACGATGAGGTTACACCCAAGGAAGGTCAGGCTTGGGTGGATATATTTTTTCAAGAATGAAAACCTGACTTGCCGGAGATCCCAAGATGGTATTGCGGATCATGAATCGGCATCTTTCTAAATCTGTTTGTGAAGTTGCAGGACTTGCCGGAACTCCCAGGTTTGTAAGCGAGGAGTAGGAATCGGCATCTTGAGAATTCAACCTAAAGATGGTAATTGGTTGAAAAACAGGTTTGAAGAGCTTGAATTGCTAAACTTACAAGTGGTTGTATGGTAGTGATTGGTGTAGATCTTACAAGTGGTTAAATCAAGGTCATTGAATTGGACTTGATTTAATTATCATTCAAGAATTTGGTAAACAAAGTGATGATTTGAACCCCATTTTACAAAAGATAAAAACAACTAAACTTATTTTCCGGAAAAACCATTCTGATTAAAACAAACTTAAGTGTTTTGAAATCATTATGGGAAAATAGTTTGTTGTGAGGGGGAGTTCTGATTGTTTAAGCCAAACGGATGGAGATTTGAAGTGTTTCGATATCGGTTGTCAAGTTTTGTACAGGTTGTTTTTAATTTTCTTTAGATGTATTTGAATTTTAGGGGGAGTAAGAATTTTTAGAAAATCCAAAAACATCAGAAAATTTGTAAAAGCCAAAAACATGATAAAATTAAAAAATGAGTTTTTGTTGCGTAAAAGAGGAAATGATAGTACATCAGTGGACTATCACAGCACGCTAAAGAATTGGAAAGTCAAAATGTGATAAACAATCTTACTGCGGATGTGTCAGTAGATTTTCACACATTTAGTAAATTGAAACGAGATATAAACCTAAATTAAACTTGCTTAATTTGTGGGTAACTATTCTTGGATATATGGGTAACCCCCGAAATCTTGTTTGAAAGGTCCCGTATTCTGAGATACTAGGTCTTTATGCTCAGTGATATCTGGGGTATTATTCCAGGACTTCTGCTGTATGGAAATACTGACCTAGTCCCCGAATGATACTTTCTGCAAAAAGCTTTGAAACATAAGCGCCGCCCTCAGCAAACTGATTAAACAATAAAATTGGTAATCTTTGCTGTTGTAACAAAAGATCCTCTAAAGGGGACCCACCAAAAGTCGAAGCCGCCATCTCTCTGCGTATACGGAAGTATCGACCTGAGCTCTCACGGCCCTCACACATTACCCCTTTACAGATATCATCTGTGGTATACTCACCTGTATGACTGAATATTTGGGATCTGGATACGGGAGTATATTCAAGTGGAGTGATACACAATTAAGTTTAAGTCTTTAAAACATTAATATCGTATCTCGAATCGATTGAAATTTGTGTTGAAAATTTAAGTGGACAAACATACTGACAATCTAGGTAAATTGTTTAGAACTTATCATGTAATCAAGCTTAACGGTGTTTGTGATATGTTTTATAACTGATATGATCCTCTTGCACAAACTCACAAAAATATTGTTTGTAAATATTTCGTTTCTGCATTTACTTTCATTCAGAAAATCCAAAAATATTTTTAGTGTGTTTTAGCATAAATTTTGAAAAATCAAAAAGATTTTCGACAATTGATGTTGAGATGCTGATGTTCGAAATTCAAAGTGCTAAACTTGAAGAACTGGTTTGGGGAGTGTTTGAGAGTTAAATGATGAAGTTGTTTTTGATAAAAACCAGTAATGTTCTTGAATGCAAAATCATTATTGCTGATTGGTTCTATATAGTTTTTAAAATTGTTGAAAAGTTTATCTTTATAGAAACTTATGGTTGGGTAGAGATTATACAGGTGTTAAAGAGCCAGGTTTCGATCTAGAACCTGATGGGAGCCTGTTAAAGATCTCAGAACCAGTGAAAGATTGACTTTCAGACTACGATCCCAGCTATGTGAGAGGGGGAGTCTGAAGACACCGAGTCAACATTCGAGAGAGAAGAGTTTGTTGATGATGGAGATAGAGAACCAGGATTCTTGGAACGACAAATTTTTCAGAGGCAGATTGTCGACTGATGAAGATTGTAGATTGCAGACTGGAATGAAGACATTGATGAAGACTCCGTCAACATCCGAGGGGGAGTTTGTTAGTTCACCTACGTCTGCTGACTACGTCTTCCATCGAGTCTTAAAGCTGAACAGATCAGAAATCGCACGGAATCCTAGAAATAGTGATTTGTATAGGATTGATTATGTTTACATGATCTAGGACCGCTTTTGTGTCATATCTAGTCTAGGACCTCTTTTATGTACACTTCTAGGACCACTCTTATGTCATGATCATGGACCCCTTTTATGTCATGATCTTGGACCCCTTTTACGTCAAGTTGTTGAACCACTCATACGGACGTGACGTATAAGCGGTTCCAGAAGTATATAAATAGGTCATAAGAGTGGTTCCAAAGATAGTCACATAGTTAGAGGTGAATTGTTCCGGTAAGCCACGAAGTGCTGCCGAAGTGCTGTAAAACATTGTAATCGAGTTCAATAGCAATACAACAGCAAGATTAAAGTGAATTCAGCTTCAAGTGCACCGAATTATTAGTTTCCGCCTCTTAATTCGGATACGAACTTCTCTGAACGACTCAAACAGGTCGGTATTCGATCCTACACACATGCCCCTCACATGAGGGGCATTTTAGTCTTTTCCCATCCCAGATAATTTTAACATCTTTTTTATTTATAAGAAAAATGAAAATGAAAGAGAAGTATTTATTAACATAATTATCATATGTATTCACCATCTTCTTCACCCACTTTATCATCTGTATTCACCATCTTCTTCTCCTGCAAGTGCCTCATCGGCAATCATCACCACCGCCACCTCTTCTCCTGCCACCGTCAATCATCACCACCGCCAAAAATCACTTCCCTAGCCTAAAACACAGGAATCATCATCACCACCCCACCTACATCTGCTGCCATCACCCACCACATTTTCCGCCATCGCCATCACCACCTGTAACATCCCGAAAATACAAAACTCTTAAATTTCAATCATGTTGCTAATAAACTAGTAAAATAAAATAACTAGGGATGGCACTAACCTAGTTAGTTGATCATTTATGAGTAGTTAAGAGTTAAAACAATAAAGAATGCAAGATGAGGGACTAAAAGTGTCTAAATGAAAACTATTTTTAATAAAATAACAAAAATTAAACTCACAACAGACTTATCTGTGTGTTGTTGAGATCGACCAGAAGCAGGGGCGACCCCAAGCTCCCCTAAAACCCTAGTTCATCACAAATCTCACAAATTGAAAGTGAAGATTAGTCCCAAAACGAAATTAGAGCCTGGATTTGTGATCCCCATCGTAAGGAGATCATAAGGTATGTGAAATTTGGTAATAATCCTCTACTTGAAATTCTCATGAACATAGAGAATCTGAAATTTGGTTATGCATGTGTAATATATAGATGAATTAGGAGCATTGTAGTGTCTAGGAGTAAACCCTAGACAAATACAAGTTGAAATCATGTGTAATTTTAGTAAAATCCATGAACACCCTTGTAGGTGATTAGTGGGTTATGTAGAATTTGATAAACACTAGGAAATTAGATGTTGTTCTAGTAATTTGACAATTGTGAAGTGACTTCAGAATTTTAGAAGCTAACAATTATGTAAAATGGGTTGATTGATGTGAAATTCGGGCTAAATGATAAGCTAGGGACTTGCTATGTAATCATGTAAAAATCTGCCCTTAAAGTGTTTGTTGAAATGCCCCAAAGAAGGTTTGAAACTGGAATTTTGAAGTTAAAACGCCTAATTGTGATGTTTTGGCAATTATGCGATATGTGATTAAAAAGTGTTCTAAACGCGATATAATTGAACTCTATAGGAAAGGATACCGGAGCGTCGAGTGGACAAGCCGGTGGTGATTTGCGGTTGAAGGGTGTGCACTAAAGGTATGTAACTTGACCCGTTACATTAAGCAAATTATGGTTAAATTATATGTAGTTACATTGTAGAAAAGTTATGGTGTTGATTGTAGCGGCCATGATCGTTACTTGTATTAATAGGCATTAGAGTGACAAGAAATCGTTTGGTTGTCATCACATTGGAGGATTCCGCAAGATGAGCCAACAGGTCGAATAATAGTGTAAATTGTAATATTAGTGTTCTAATTAGTTAGCTATGGCGATGTAAATCACAAGAGCATTAAACCGTGGAATTGGTAAGGAAATGCAAGTGATGTTAAGCCCCGGATGATGGGCATAAGGCGCCATAGGCTCGCTAGTTAAATGGTAGCTAATTGTGTAAAGTTAAAATGGGTCGAATGACACATAAGTGATTTTTATTCGTTCGACCCGTAAACCTAACTTTTGGTATTGAAATCATTATAGTTACGTCGGTATTGAATTTACAGACGCATAGGAAAAAGAATCACCTAAAACGGACTCACGAGTCAAAAGTTATGGTCGTTTTAAGTTGAAAATCTGAAATTCTGGAACTGGCAGCAAGTACAGGATTCAGAACTGAACCTGCTGGAAAACGTACTCCCCCGCGCCATGCGGGGGAGACTCAATGAACTGGCGCGACACGCGGGGGCTCCCGCGCCACGCGACAAAACGAACGGATCCTGGCGCGACACGCCACAGGACCAGTTTTGAAATTTTATTTTATTTTTCATATTTCGATGTCGGAACTTGATTACTAAATTAATGTCAAAACTAACAATTTGAATGGTTTTGACTTTAGGTGACAATAGGGATCTTACGGGTGACGATCAAGCAAGTTTTGAAGAAGCGAACACACTTTAGAAGCTTCCGCGTTATCTAACTTTAATAGACTATGTTTTTGGAGTGTAAACAATTTGTAAATAACTTATGAATGGTCGAATTAGTCGCTAGTTGACTAACGTTTTTCTACTTATAAACTTTATCTATGGAACTTATGTTATAATTTGGAGGTCTTTTATATAAAATTTTATGAATTATTGTTAAATTAAAGTAGTAATTAGACGGGTGTTACAAGTTGGTAATCAGAGCTTAAGGTTGTCAACAAAGTGTTCGGTTCAAGCTTGATCGATCGTCCGGTAAGAATTAACTTATTATTTTAGTAGATTATACCTTGTGTAAGAAACGAGATGTGAATGGATGTGCATGGGAAGAGTGTGTTAATTCACTCAAACCCGGAAAGTGCACTAAAAGTGAACGGTTAAAGCAAGTTAGGAACTTGGCTAAATTGAAACAAATAATGTTATGTTACAAATGAAATGTTTAACGATTAATGTAAACATTTCAGTTTCAAGATGTCGGAAAGAAATGATGATGATCCGGTGCAGACAAGCACCGAACAAATGAAAGAGATTATTGCCGAAGAAGTGGGGAAGGAAATTGAAGGTAGTCTATCCGGGTTCATAGACAAAATTCAAAGCATAGTGTTGTCACTTGTCGAAGAACGAGTCAAAAGGTTGGAGGATTGTGTCAACCTTATGAAAGAGAAATCGGGAGAACGTAAAGGGTGTTCATACAAAGAATTTATGGCGTGTAAACCGCCAATCTACAATGGGGAGGTTGAACCTATAATTTGCCAAAGATGGATAAGTGACGTCGTAGGGGTGTTTGAACGAACCCATTGTGACGTAGGTGACTTTGTTGCTTACGAAACAGGTTAATTGAGGGGTCAAGCCAAGGATTGGTGGGACAATAAAAAGAAGGAAATAGGAGCCGAGGCGGCGAGGGTTATGACTTGGGACGAGTTTAAGGTGCCGTTCCTTAAACACCATAGTCCCAAAGCGGTTATTAACAGGATTAAGGAAGAATTCATCCAGCTAAGACAAAAGGGTGAAACAATTGATAAGATCACGGGCATCTTCATGGATAAGTTGAGATTCTGTGATGAGTTAGTCACCACTGAAGAGCAATAGATATACTACTATTACAACATGCTGAGTGTCGAATACCGGGAGTTTATGACTCCGTCAAAGTACGAAACCCTCACGGAGATTATCAACACCGCCCGGGAGCGGGAAATCGAGTTGAAGAAACAAGTTGAGAGGGGCGAGCAAAGGGCACAGGATGTGAATCCAAGCCCTACAAAGAAAGCTAGAACTGCTGAATCAGGAAAGAAGGTGGATACTAAAGGCGAGTCGCCAAGTTGTAAAGTGTGCGGAAAGGGGCACAAGGGAGAATGTCGGTTCAAAGACAAATCGTGCCCCATATGTAGTAAAACGGGGCACACAACATCTCTATGCCCGGGTAAAGTCTTGGTTTGCTACAAATGTTATCAGCCTGGTCACAAAAAGTCTGAATGCCCAGACTTAGTTGGAAGGAGAGACGTTAAAGAACCCCCAGCAGAAGCTCCAAAGGCAAAGGCTAGATCCTTCCAACTTACCGCGGCTGAAGCAAAGACAGAACCCGATGTGGTCTCAGGTATATTCATGATTAACTCAATTCTGCACGTGTATTGTTTGATACGGTGCGAATAAATCCTTCATTTCGCATGGATTTATTTGATATCCTTCATTTGTTTTGACGAAATTATCTGTGCCCTTAGAAGTTGAAATAGGGGACAACAAAAGCTTTATAGTTTGTGATATTTGTTGAGGTTGCAAATTAAGCATTGATGATGAAGAATATTTGATAGACCTAATCCCGATGTCAATGGGGGAATTTCAAGTAGTTGTTGGGATGGATTGGCTATCTCAGCACCATGCGAAAGTCGTGTGTTTTCGTAAGGAGATAAAGCTAACATCTCCTAGCGGAAAACACGTTATATGGCGAAAAGGGAGGCAATCCTATAATATGCTCGATGATGAAAGCTCACAAGCTCATGAGGCATGGATGTAAAGCGTTTATGATATACGCAAATGAGCCCGAGAAAGAACTACCGAAGATTGGAGACGTACTCGTGGTATGTGACTTTGAAGACGTATTTTCGGACGATTTACCGGGAATGCCGCCCGAGCGGGAGATAGAGTTCAGAATCGAATTGATTCCGGGCACAAAACCCATAGCTAAAGCGCCGTACCGACTCGTGCCGTTGGAATTACAAGAGTTGATGTCACAGATTCAAGACCTGCTTGACAAAGGATTCATAAGGCCGAGTGTGTCTCCTTGGGGCGCACCGGTACTGTTCGTGAAAAAGAAAGACGGAAGCATGCGCATGTGTATCGATTACAGGGAGTTAAACAAACTCACGGTAAAGAACCGATACCCGCTTCCGAGAATAGATGATCTATTCGACCAATTACAGGGTGCGAATTGGTTTTCAAAAATTGACCTTAGATCAGGGTATCACCAACTAAAGGTCAAGGAGGAAGATGTGCCGAAGACGACTTTTCGCACGCGATACAGGCATTATGAGTTCCTCGTGATGTCATTTGGGCTGACAAATGCACCCGCGGCTTTCATGGATCTCATTAACTGGGTTTGCAAGCCAATGCTAGACAAATCAATCATCGTGTTCATAGATGATATTTTTGTGTATTCGAAAAGTGAAGCCGAGCATGCACACCATTTACAAGAAGTGTTAAAGACACTTAGATGAGAAAGGTTGTATGAAAAATTTTCTAAGTGCGCCTTTTGGTTACGAGAGGTGCAATTTCTCGGCCACATCATAAGTGCCGATGGAGTGTTGGTGGACCCGTCAAAGATCGAGGTCGTGTCAAAATGGAATCCCCCAAAGAACCCCTCGGAAATTAGAAGCTTCTTAGGGCTTGCGGGGTACTATAGGAGTTTCATTCAAGATTTCTCCAAGATTGCATCGCCACTAAAAAAGTTAACCCGGAAGGAGGAAAAGTTCATTTGGGACGTCGAATAAGAGAGGGCGTTTCAGACGCTAAAGGAGAAGTTAACTCAAGCTCCGGTATTAGCGTTGCCGGGCGGAGTCGAGGACATGGTCGTTTACTCAGATGCCTAATTATTGGCTCTTGGATGTGTTCTGATGCAACGGGGCAAAGTTATAGCTTATGCCTCGAGACAACTGAAAATACATGAAAAGAAATATCCCACGCATGATCTTGAATTGGCTGCGGTGGCATTTGCATTAAAAATATGGAGGCACAATTTATATGGGGTAAAGTGCACCATATTCACCGATCACAAAAGCCTAAAATACTTCTTCGATCAGAAGGAGTTAATATGCGCCAGAGAGGATGGTTAGAAACGGTGAAGGATTTTGACTGCGAAATACATTACCACCCCGGGAAGGCAAATGTGGTGGCGGATGCCCTCAGCAGAAAAGCAGACTATGTCCCGATACGAGTAAGGTCGATGCAGCTTGTGGTGACCTCGGGTATACTTGAACGTATCCGGGAAGCGCAAGTAGAAGTAGTGAAAGAGGAGAATTGGAAGAAGGAACGAATAATCGGCCGGTTGAAAGACTTGTCGGATGGAAGGAACGGGTTGAAGACTCGATCCGGAAGAATATGGGTTCCAAATACTTGTGGGGTGAAGGCACTACTACTTGATGAAGCCCATAAATCCCGATATTCCATTCATCCGGGTGCGACCAAGATGTATAACGATCTGAAACAAAATTATTGGTGGCCTGGAATGAAGAGGGATGTGGTGAAATATGTGGAGAAATGCTTGACTTGCTTACAAGTCAAGGCGGAGCACCAGAAACCTTATGGGAAACTGCAACCTTTGGAGATCCTGGTTTGGAAATGGGAACATATCACTATGGACCTATTGACCAAACTACCTAAAACGATTTGGGGATTCGACGCCATATGGGTGATTGTGGATAGATTGACGAAGAGCGCACATTTTATTCCTATACGCGAAACATATACTTCGGAAAAGATGTCAGAGGTATGTACAAACGAAATAGTGGCACGTCACGGAGTACCGGTATCTATTGTATCGTATAGAGATACCTGGTTTACTTCAAATTTTTGGCGAGATTTTCAACAACAGATGGGAACGAAACTCTTCATTAGCACCGCCTACCACCCTCAGATGGATGGACAAAGTGAAAGAACAATACAGACACTAGAGGATATGTTACGGGCATGTATCATCGACTTCGGTGGAAGCTGGGATGTTTATCTACCTTTAGCCGAATTTTCCTATAACAATAGTTACCATTCGAGTATCGGCATGGCACTTTACGAGATGCTATATGTGTGACAACTCGAATTTCCAAGATTTCTATTACGCATTTATTGCACGTTTATTGATTGTTTAATTGTTTGCTTGCACAATTAGTTGCTGTGAAACTGTAACGTTTTGATTCAGTTAAGTATATGTGTTGATTATGAAAGATTTGTCAAATGTATGAATGTGGTGGTGAAACTGTGAACTATTTTGAGATGGTGTGCTATTGTAAATTATGATACTTAGGGATGCATAGAGTAATTAGTGAAACTCTAATCATTGTTAACCTTAATCCCTTTTCACTAATCATTTTCACAAAAACCAAAGCACTGTACTCTCTAATCCTCTCTACAACATCTTCTCATCACTCTTGGTTTCACAAGTCTTTTGCATCAAGTTTAATCCTTCAATCCATTTAGAATCAATCAAGGTAATTGCTTAATCATTGTTTATTGATTGTTTGATTGTTATCTATTCTTGATTCTTGTAGTATGTGTAAACCCTAGTTCATCATATGATAGTTCTGTGTTTTCAATAGATGTTGATTATTGTGTAATCACTGTTTGATGATTTATATGATTGTATTGTCAAAAATATTCATGATTGACTTGATTCGATGTTGTGAAAGTATGAATTAGGGTTTGAGCGTATGAAGACGTAACTGATATTCATATGATTCATGTTCTGGTCGATGATCGATGATTGATGTTAATTGTGAAACATGTTATAGTCCGAATTTGTTTGCATGAAACCCTAATGTCCGAGTTCTATGAGTAAGCCTTGGTCCGAATTTTGGCAAGATACTTGGTCCGAATTCTTTGGCAATCATGAGGTCCGAGTTTTGTACATTAATCATGTTGTCCGACCTTTCTAAGAAGCAAAAAGGTCCGAGTTTTTGCCTACCATGTGATGTCCGAGTTTTAGTGACTAACATTATGTCCGAGCTTTAATGTATAAATAAAAGTCTGACCTTTATGCAAACCACAAGGGGTCCGAGCTTTAGTGGGGCATCGTGGTCCGAGTTTAAGGGGGACTATATGTCCGACTTTCTTTGTAAGGGACTATGTCCGAGTTTCTTTGTAAGGGGCTATGTCCGAATTCTTTGAATGAAATGTATGGAGTCCGACTTCTAACACCTTGTATGGTCCGTATTTCATAAACAACAATTGGTCCGAGTTTATTTTTTTTCCCTCCTCTGGTCCGACTTTTGAGAGGGAACATTTGTGGTCAGAGTTTTTAAAACCCTTGCTTCTTGTCTTAGTTGTAATGAATGCATGTCCGAGTTTCCTGTTAACATAATGATAATCCGAGTTTTATAAGAATCCCCATGGTCCGACTTGTAAACAGGGGAAGCCCCCTCACTGCTTGTCCGAGTTTTAAGGGCAAGGCCCTGTCCGAATTATATGTGTAGTGATAATCCGACTTACTAATGCTTTGTACATGATGCATGACCAAGTGCTGTTAGTTCCGTTAAGTGTGTAACCCTGACTTAAGTGGGTTGTGTTGCTAAAGTTATTGATTCTGTACGTATGAATAAATAAATAAGGATTGTGGATTATGGCAAACACCAGTAATTAAGCTTTCTGAATGCTTCTGTATATAAGTGCATGCAACTGATCGTTTCTACGTATGACTGTATGATTCGATATGTGATTGTATGAAGTCGAATGCAACTGTATGATTCTGCATGCGTGATAATTCTATGTGAAATCATCATGTACACGATAAACACACAAAGCACAGTTACTCGAATATCAAGGATTTGAAAACCCTAATTTGATGCAAACACTAACATCGAATCATGTGCAATATATCCTAGGTCGTATGTAACGGACTTAGACGATTAACAAAACCCTAGAAGCAATAACATACCGAGCAAACCAAGGTGAGTTCACACAGCCAAGGCATGGGGTTCCCAGGGTGGGAATGGGACTGGATTACTTTATTGTACATACTCAGTTGATAGAACCTAACGATAAGAATACGACTAGACTAGTAACACTTGTTGAACTGATCTTCGCACACCTGCCAAGGGTTAGCCGCGATATTATGACTGACTTCGCACACCTGCCTTTGGAAGGCCGCGAACTGAAATCTGCTAATCTTCGCACACCTGCCTGGTAGGCCGCGATACAAACAAACCTAGTCTAGAATACTCGGGATGAACATCCCCTAATATCTTCGCATACCTGCCTGGGAGGCCGCGATGGAAACTAATACGATACAAACAAACCTAGTCTAGAATACTCGGGATGAACATCCCCTAATATCTTCGCATACCTGCCTGGGAGGCCGCGATGGAAACTAATACGATACATGACATAACGAACGAACATACTACTACTCACACTATACTATTACTGAACTGTTAACTGTGAACTCGCTCAACTAGTTGTTGATCCTCTGTTACATGCCTTGCAGGTCGTTAGATACATGGAGCTTGCACAGGGAGGAGCTGGTCGTTGTGGGCTTGGATCGTGATTATCTTGTTAAACACTTATGATATTTGATACTTATTTACGATGGGTTTTATTTATACGCTTCCGCTAAACAATGATAACTTACTTATGATTTCGAACACCTTTCATATGGATTTGGTTTGGTTTAAATGACAATTACTTTTACTATATGTATCGTTCTATATGATTGGTGGCTTGATCCTGGTCAGTCACGCTCCCAAGCGGTGATACTCCGCAGGTGGATTTTTGGTGGTGTGACAATATGGTAGAAAATGTAGAACCCCGGTGTGTTGGGGTGAAGTGGGACCGCGTGAATTGGCACATACAGACATAATTCAGGGCACTAACGAGAAAATCGAAGTGGTGCAAGCTCATTTGAAAGCAGCCCAAGATAGTCAGAAGTCATATGCCGACAAAAGACGAAGACCGATCAAATTTCAGATAGGCGATATGGTTATGCTGAAAGTTTCCCCATGGAAGGGCGTTATCAGATTCAGAAAAGGGGGAAAGTAAGCCCGAGGTTTATTGGGCCATTTAGAATCATCAAACGGGTCGGTAAGGTGGCTTATCGCCTCGAACTACCGGAAGAGTTGAGTGGGATACATGGCACATTCCATGTGTCCCAACTGCGGAAGTGTCTAGCGGAGGAAACATCTTACATCCATTACGATGATATCGAGGTGGATGACAGCCTGAATTATGCGGTAAGGACATTGGAGATTTTAGATCGAAAGGTTAAGCATTTGCGAAACAAACAAATCAATCAATTCAAGATCAAGTGGGAGCATAAGAAAGGTTCGGACACTACGTGGGAGTCCGAAGAAGAGATGCGACGTCTCTACCCTACATTGTTCAGTACGTACTTTGGTTTCGGGGACAAAACCCTTTTAAGGGGGGTGGACTTGTAACATCCCGAAAATACAAAACTCTTAAATTTCAATCATGTTGCTAATAAACTAGTAAAATAAAATAACTAGGGATGGCACTAACCTAGTTAGTTGATCATTTATAAGTAGTTAAGAGTTAAAACAATAAAGAATGCAAGATGAGGGACTAAAAGTGTCTAAATGAAAACTATTTTAATAAAATAACAAAAACTAAACTCACAACACACTTGTCTGTGTGTTGTTGAGATCGACCAGAAGCAGGGGCGACCCCAAGCTCCCCTAAAACCCTAGTTCATCACAAATCTCACAAATTGAAGGTGAAGATCAGTCCCATAACGAAAATAGAGCCTGGATTTGTGATCCCCATCGTAAGGAGATCATAAGGTATGTGAAATTTGGTAATAATCCTCTACTTGAAATTCTCATGAACATAGAGAATCTGAAATTTGGTTATGCATGTGTGATATATAGATGAATTAGGATCATTGTAGTGTCTAGGAGTAAACCCTAGATAAATACAAGTTGAAATCATGTGTAATTTTAGTAAAATCCATGAACACCCTTGTAGGTGATTAGTGGGTTATGTAGAATTTTATAAACACTAGGAAATTGGATGTTGTTCTAGTGTAATTTGACAATTGTGAAGTGGCTTCAGAATTTTAGAATCTAACAATTATGTAAAATGGGATGATTGATGTGAAATTCGGGCTAAATGATAAGCTAGGGACTTGCTATGTGATCATGTAAAAATCTGCCCTTAAAGTGTGTAGGATCGTTGTTTGACCCGACTGAGTCGATCAGAAGAGCTTTAAATCCGGTTCAAAGGCGGAATCAGTGAAACGGATGTGGAAACTGCTTGATACTATTAAATCTGTCACTTATATTGATTTTAACATCAATTACAACCTGAACAGATTTCGGCAGCACTTTGTTACAAATCCGGAAGTCGCGTGTCGAATCAAATGAACAACGCACTATATATAGGAGGTTGATTTCGCTCCAATGACCAAGATGCACTTATGAGCGAAATCAGAAGTTTCTGATTTCGCTCCAAATGACCTTTGGTCATTTCAGGCGAAATCTTATGCTTCTGCTTTCGCTCCAATGGTCTTGGACCATTATGAGCGAAATCACACTCAAACTTTCTAACAACTGTTTCTCGAACCTCGTGCACTGGATATCCTAACCTATCCTATTACATGATACAAGACGAAGTCAATAGACGTAATGCACTAACAGACTCCCCCTTGGATATTGACAAAGTCTTCAGTGTCTATTCTTCAACATGATACATCTTCAATCTTGATCATTCTGCCATTTCTTTTCAAGTTGTAACAATGTAAGCATCCATCAATCTTTAACTTCTTCTATCAGCTTCAGGCTCCCCCTTTCGTCAAGCTTCTGTGCTTTGGGATCGACGCCTAGCTTTCCATCTACAAGCTCCTCTTTGCTTCAAGCTTGTCTTCAGACTCCCCCTTAGACTCTGCTCTCGGGATCGTAGTCTGGACTATCTGCAAACACTCAAACATTCATAAATACAATGGTTTCATATTATCAATCAAATTCTCTAAACCACTCCCCCTATCAACAAACTTTACAGATTTGGCAGTGTTAAAGAATCCAACTCCCTCACAGTTAATCATCCAAGTCCAAATTAATGACCTTGGAGATATCACAAACTGTTTTTGAAATTTTGATTTTTAATTCAAGTTTCAAATTAATGAACTTGTTTTATTTTCAGAAACACAATCAGCTTGCTTAGATTTTGAAACTCAGCATCTCAGACATCGGTTTATCGAAAATAAAGCAGAATCAAAAATCTTTTTGTATTTTCTGAAAATATAAAGCAGTAAAGAAATATGTACAAACATATTTAGAGACAATATTTTTGTTTGAGTATGCGACAGAGGATCATATCAGTTTTTGACAAGTCACAAGTACCGTTGAGCTTAGATACACTTTAAGAATTAAACAATTCACTTAGATTGTCGATATACTGATCCACTTAAATTTTCACACAAATTTCAACTGAATCAGGACACGAATTAGATGTTTTAAGAACTTAAACTCATTCATGTGTCCCACCTCTTGAATATACTCCCGTATCCAGATCCCAATATTCAGTCTTACAGGTGAGTATACCACAGATGATATCTGTAAGGGGTTAAATGCGAGGGCCGTGAGAGCTCAGGTCGATACTTCCGTATACGCAGAGAGATGACGGCTTCGACTTTTCGGTGTGTCCCCTTTAGAGGATCTTTTAATTACAAAAGCAGCGACTATCAATTTTATTGTTTCATCAGCTTGCTGAGGGCGATGCTATGTTTCAAGCCTTTGCAGAAAGTATTATTCGGGGACTAGGTCAGAACTTCCATTCATCAGAAGTCCCGGAATAATACCCCAGATATCACTGAGTATAAAGACCTAGTATCTCAGAATAAGGGACCTTTCAAACGAGATTTCAGGGATTACCTATATATCCAAGTAGTGTTCCCCACGAAATAAGTAAGTTTGAATTTAAGTTTATATCCCGAAAGAGTTTACTAAATGTATAAAAACCTATCGGCGTATCATCAGTGAGACTGTTTAACGCTATTTAATCATTACGTTTCTTTAGCATACTGTAACTGTCTACTGATGTACTATCATTTCCTCTTTTTACGCAAAAACTCAATTTTCGAATTTTATCATGTTTTTGGATTTTTCAAATTTTCTAATGTTTTTGTATTTTCTAACAATTTTTCTCCCCCTAAAATGCAAAACCATTAAAGGAAATTTGACAAATCGATACTGATAGCTTTGTCTCGCCGTCCTTGTTCTGCTTATCGTGTACCGAATTACAGAAAATATAACATACTATATAGCACAGTTAGCAGAAAAACTAACATAAAGTACCCCCATGATTTACAACACATAGATTTTTACAGTTTGAAAACCGTTTTTCAATCTGGTGAAAGTAATCATGTTTGTTTAGCCGTGAGAGTTTCGGCGTATTCAATCAACATATATTTTTGTAATTTTCTATTTTTGACAAAAATTAAAAACAAACATATTTTTGGTTTTTCAAATTTTAGCAAACTAAAAACATATTTTTGGTTTTTAATTTTTCTAATTTTTAGGGTTTTTTGAAAATATTGTCTATTTAAATACAGAAAAACAAATAAACTCCCTGTTCAACCAACACAGGGTCCAGCAGCAACCTCCTCCTCTTGTTGTGCCAGGCTGCTCCTACTTCCAAACTTACAATCTTCAGAATTCTTGAGCACCTGCACATTGAACTAACTCAATTACTTGAACAATTTAGCCCAGGTCTGTTGAACCTTAGGCATTTCAACACAATAATTTTCATTTAATGCCGGAAACTCTTTGACATTATTCACAATGATTTTATCATTTTTAACTTCAACTTTCTCATCTTTTGCCGAAGTCACATGTTTCTTAACACTCCATGTCTGACCTTTTGGAGTACCCCTTTTGTAAAAATGTTTCTCTTTTTGAGCACTTTGATTTTGAACAACAACTTTTGGTTTCCAAAACTGTTGGGGTTTTGTCATATCAGCTGTTGTTTTCCAACTCTGTGTTGTTCTGAATCTCGGTATGTGAGAATTCCAGGTCTGTCTTGAATCAAATCTGTTCGGGTTTGATTTCCAATTTTGATTTGAAGCACACTTGTTTGTATTGTACCTCCAAGTTTGTTTCGAATCAAATCTGGTTGACCTTTGTCTCACATTCTCAGATTTTTGTTTCTCAGCATCAATCTTCTTTTTGTCAACATCCACAGGTTTTAGATTTGGACACTTGCGTGCAAGATGTCCTTTTTGATCACATTTGAAACATGTTCTCATGGACACATCTTTGACCTGTGGTTGTTGCTTTCTCTTTTGTGCATCAAACTCAGCATTAGACTGTCGTCCAATTTTAAGTTCTTTCTCTTCAGCTAAACTGTTTCCTTGAACAAAACTCATTTTTGCCTGATAATTTGCCGTCTCATTTTTGTTCCGATGTTGTTTCTTCTTATAACCCAACCCAGCCTTCATGTTTTTCTTCTTGAAACCAGGTTTGTTATACGAAACTTTACGACTCTTACCAACAAACTTTGAAATCTCAGACTTCTCAATCTCAACCATTTTGAAAACTTTATCAACCTTTTCTGAAATCACATACTGAATCGGGAATACAACATCTAAGAATAATTTGTCTGATCCAATCATGGTATAAACCAATCCCTTTGAATCATCATTCAAATTTTTCTTGGATTTTGTGTTTTTCGGATATCCATCATGAAGATTTCCTTCATCTTCATCCTGTGATTCAGATTTACCTGTAACAATCGACTCTTCTTTCAACACACTTTCAACGACTTTACCTACCACCTCTGAATCATGAGAATCATCAGATTTGGAATAGGTTATGTCAATGTTGTCTGGCAATTGGTCTACCATGTTGAAAGCTTTTTCGACCTTTTCCTCATCATAAAATGCAAACTTTTCTGGTGGTGGAACTTGATGAAACTCTGAGCTAATTCCTTTCTTGTTCTGCTCAGACTCACCATCACCTGGTTTTATATTGAAAATTCATTCAAGCACATATGACGACACGTGGTAACTTTTTAACTTGTTGTTATCCTGTTCTAAATCAGCAATCTGTCGCTTTAACTTAGCAACGTCCTCAATATAGGAATTAACAACATCTTGTTTTATAGAATACATTCGTTTAAGTTCTTTAGTTGTTTTAGAAAGATAATTCATTCTTGATTGAGCATATTTCATTTCATCTTTCACTTTCTCATATGACTCTTTTGTAATATGATATGCTAATTTCATTGAGTCATATTCCTTTTTCATTTCTTGACAAGCAATTTCTTTTTGAGAACACTCTTCTGTCATTTTAGAAACATTTTCTTTCAAAATTTTATTTTCTTTTTCTATCTTTTTACATTTTTCGGAAAGTTTTTCATCATTTTCTTTAAAAACTTTTTCTTTTTCTAGCATTTCTTTGTATTTTTCTTTGAAAATGTTTTTGATTTTTGTGAATTCAAGATCTCTTGTTCTGAATTGCTCATCTTTTTCAGTACAAGCTCTCAACAGTTTCATGCATTTCTTGCACTGATCAATCAGTTTCAAGTTTTCAGAATCAGAATTTACCTCAGTGATTGGCACTTCGGTGTTTGATGCAGTTTCTGTCTGCTTCATCTCAGCCTCATCTTGCTTCTTTTCAACACTGACTTCATCACTAGCATCACCAGCTTCCAAATTCTCATTCTTTTCTGCTTTTCCTTCTTTCTTCACCTCTTCTACAATCTGCTGTTCTTCAGTAACAGCTTCTTTCACAACTTCAATTTCAACAGCTTCTGTGTTGACTTCATCAGCATTTTTCTTCAGATTGTTCACCATCTTTTCAACACTCTTCTTCATTCTCTCTTCATCCCTTTTTCTCAGACACGATAACATGGCATATCTGATCTCCTTTTCATGTCTTTTAGCATATGTGTCATCTTTCATCACCTTACTATAATACTCAGCTCTCAAAGGAATTATGAGAAGAACATCATCAAAGATTATGTCTTTCTTTGGAACTACCGGTTCTCCTTCTCTGTTGTAGTAACACTCTCTCTTCTTATCCCATCTTCTGTTGCTAACAGCACTTTCATACTCTTCCTGCATCTCATCCATTCTGTTGTAGACCACGTTTCTTTCTCTGTAAGTCTTCTCACTCAAGATCTCTTCTCGAGTTTTCTCTTTGATCTCAACTTTTTCTTCATGGATTTCAGTAGTGTCTTTGTCTTTGTTTTCATCTTGAATCTTAGCAACAAAAACATGATGTTGGGCCTTTGATGCTTTTCTACCATGAGCTGTTATAGGACGATCTTCATCTGGAAGAACTGTGCTCCAGTCAAAACCTTCATCGTGATGAATTACTGCATATGCTCTTGTCTTTTCTTTTGGAGTATTTTCAATCATTTTTGGCTCTTCTTTGCTACGGTGATAAATAGCTTTTTGGTAGTAATCATCGTTGAAAGGACGTTCATTTACTTCATCAACTTCAGAATTTCTGCATTCTCTTTTGAAATGACCCTTTTGCTTACATCTAAAGCAGGTCACTTTGGATTTATCGAATCCAAGCTTCGTTGACGGACCACCAAGAGATTGTTTCCCGGTAATCTCCATGTATCGTTGAGCTCTGCGAATACAGCTTGCTAAACACCAGCGAATATCTATGAGTTCCGGATCAATTTGGTCGTAGTCTTCTTTGGTCAACTCCGAGTTTCCAATTTTGCCAGCTACAAGACCTTCATATGATTCCAGAACAGATGCAAGGAAACTCATTTGCTGCTTTGCTGCATTGATGCTCATTGCAGGGGAATTCTTCAGTTTAAGAACAATGTTGCACAAAATTTCTTCAGCTTCATTAGAATTTGACTTTGAAGATGAATGATATCCAGAATGATGACTTGTTGACGTTGTTTGTGGTTCTATCATCTTCTCACCACTGAATGCTGTCTTTGGTGAACCAACGCCTTTCTCCGAAGGTACACTGCCTTTGTAGTACAAGCCAACATTCTGTTGATGTGAAGAACCAGTCATCTTGTTTTGCTTTTTTAGCTCCAGATCATGACTCTCTATCTTTTCAAACAATGCATCAAGAGAAATCGTATCATATAAAGCATCATTTTTCAAATAAACACAAACGTTTGCCACTGATCAGCTCGTGGTAACGCTTCAATCACTTTATCGATAAGTTCCTCTCTTGTTTTCACTATCTCAAATCTCTCCAATTCAATTTTAAGATGACAGAATCTCTCAATCATTTGTCTCACTATCTCTCCTTTTAGACTATCAAACAGATCAAATTCCTTTTAAGTAAAGCAATTTTGTTCTTTCTAATCTGTTTACCCCCCTCAGCTTTAACTCGTAAAGCTTCTCAGACTGATTTTGACGACCCATCATGAGTGAGAAGAGCAAATATATCATTTCTGATTGCTGTCTGGATCAAAGCAATCATTCTCTGTTCAGCTGCGTATTCTGCTTTGTCATCTCTAGGTAACTTCTTGAATGGAAGTTCTTCACCTTTATCATTTTTTGGTCGTTCGTACCCAAACTCTAGGCAGAACCAGCTTTCATGCGCATACGCTTTCGCCCAGTTAATAAACCGTTTTTTCCACCATGTGTAATCCTCAATGCTATCCAGAGTTGATGGCTTTGATTGCGTTCCATAGAAGTTATCATGCTTGATATTTTCGTTGATCGCCTTTGTGATGGTTTTTGGTGTAACATTTGTAATCTCGGACGATTCGGATGTGAATGCGTTGAAAAATGTGTTGTAGAATTCCTCAGCCATGATGTAAACCTAAACAGATAATCAAACAAACACAATCAGTACAATCAATAATAAAAAAACTGAAACTGACTGACACTCGGTGAACGTGAAATGATCTCGATACGAAAATCCTCTTTTCGAGCGAAATAAGCACTTTGGGGCGAAATCAGAATGTAGCAATCTCAAGCGAAATCAGAGACTGACAACACGAGCGAAATCAAATCTGTATCTTGGAGCGAAATCAGATCTGTATCTATGAGCGAAATCAGATCTGTATCTATGAGCGAAATCAACTAAGAACCCCAGGAGCGAAATCAGGATGATTGATAATTTGGAGCGAAATCAACACAACGTTTGGAGTGAAATCACAATCTTTGTGTCTCGAGCGAAATCAGACTGACATTGGAGCGAAATCACACTTTGTCCGTTCGAGCGAAATCAGGTTGAAGTCCAATTTTGTCCATTTTTACTCCGAATTTAGGTATGAAACTTTCAAGGGTTTATCTATGTCCAATTTTAAACAATCTGTGAAAATTTGATCCGGTTATGTCCGATAAAACTTCCTGAACAGATGAAAGAAGGTGTAGAAGTCATAATATGGATGATATCAAGCTAAACTCTTCTTCCTGAGCTCTGATACCACTTGTAGGATCGTTGTTTGACCCGACTGAGTCGATCAGAAGAGCTTTAAATCCGGTTCAAAGGCGGAATCAGTGAAACAGATGTGGAAACTGCTTGATACTATTAAATCTGTCACTTATATTGATTTTAACATCAATCCTGAACAGATTTCGGCAGCACTTCGTTACAAATCCGGAAGTCGCGTGTCGAATCAAATGAACAGTGCACTATATATAGGAGGTTGACTTCGCCCCAATGACCAAGATGCACTTATGAGCGAAATCAGAAGTTTCTGATTTCGCTCCAAATGACCTTTGGTCATTTCAGGCGAAATCTTATGCTTCTGATTTCACTCCAATGGTCTTGGACCATTATGAGCGAAATCACACTCAAACTTTCTAACAACTGTTTCTCGAACCTCGTGCACTGGATATCCTAACCTATCCTATTACATGATACAAGACGAAGTCAATAGACGTAATGCACTAACAAAGTGTTTGTTGAAATGCCTCAAAGAAGGCTCGAAACTGGAATTTTGAAGTTAAAACGCCTAATTGTGATGTTTTGGAAATTACGCGATATGTGATTAAAAGGAGTTCTAAACGCGATATCTATAGGAAAGGATACCGGAGCGTCGAGTGGACAAGTCGGTGGTGATTTGCGGTTGAAGGGTGTGCACTAAAGGTATGTAACTTGACCCGTTACATTAAGCAAATTATGGTTAAATTATATGTAGTTACATTGTAGAAAAGTTATGGTGTTGATTGTAGCGGCCATGATCGTTACTTGTATTAATAGGCATTAGAGTGACAAGAAATCGTTTGGTAGTCATCACATTGGAGGATTCCGCAAGATGAGCCAACAGGTCGAATAATAGTGTAGATTGTAATATTAGTGCTCTAATTAGTTAGCTATGGCGATGTAAATCACAAGAGCATTAAACCGTGGAATTGGTAAGGAAATGCAAGTGATGTTAAGCCCCGGATGATGGGCATAAGGCGCCATAGGCTCGCTAGTTAAATGGTAGCTAATTGTGTAAAGTTAAAATGGGTCGAATGACACACAAGTGATTTTTATTCGTTCGGCCCGTAAACCTAACGTACAGGATTCAGAACTGAACCTGCTGGAAAACGTACTCGCCCGCGCCATGCGGGGGAGACTCAATGAACTGGCGCGACACACGGGGGCTCCCGCGCCACGCGACAAAACGAACGGATCCCGGCGCGACACGCGACAGGACCAGTTTTGAAATTTTATTTTATTTTTCATATTTCGATGTTGGAACTTGATTATATGTACTAAATTAATGTCAAAACTAACAATTTGAATGGTTTTGACTTTAGGTGACAATGGGGATCTTACGGGTGACGATCAAGCAAGTTTTGAAGAACCGAACACACTTTAGAAGCTTCCGCGTTATCTAACTTTAATAGACTATGTTTTTGGAATGTAAACAATATGTAAATAACTTATGATTGGTCGAATTAGTCGCTAGTTGACTAACGTTTTGCTACTTATAAACTTTATCTATGGAACTTATGTTATAATTTGGACGTCTTTTATATAAAATTTTATGAATTATTGTTAGATTCAAGTAGTAATTAGACGGGTGTTACACCACCACACCCACTACACCTGCTCTCTCTCTCTCTCTCTCTCTCTCTCTCTCTCTCCCTCTCCCTCTCTTTCCAAGTCAACCACCTTTTCATCAAAAGGTTTCACATTTTAAAACAAACCCTAGAATCAAACTCTAACTCGTATCATCAAAACCCCTAAATTTCAAAACCCCCATATTTTAAACCTCTATTTCTCATTCTTTTTTTAATTCAGAAAATACCAACAAAATGTGTATACAAAAAGAGAGAAAGGGACCGAATGAGCGAGAAATATGAGAGACAGAGAGGGAACGCGTAACGGTGGTGACGGTGGAGTCTGTTGATGATGGTGACGGTGAAGTCCGTTGAAATCTGGTTTTAGATCTGCTTAAAGGTTTTTCGAGCAGTTAAGGAGGCCGCCGGAGCGTGTGGGGGTGGTGCAAGATAGTGGCGGTCAGGTGGAGGTGGTGGTCGGGTGGGTTGTTGCAAGGTGGTTCTCGGGTGGGGCTGGTACAATGTGATGGTAGTGGTGGTCAGTGGAAATGGTGGAAGGTGGTGGTGGTAGTTGTCGGGTGGAGATGGTGGAAGGGGGTGGTAGTTGTTGTTCAGTGGGTTGGGTGGTGTTTGATGGTGTGGGTGGTGGTTGTTACAGGGATGGAGAGTTACAGGGATGGAAGGGAATGATTTCTTTTGTTATATACATATAATTAATAATAACATAAGGGAGGATGGGAAAAGACTAGAATGCCCCTCATGTGAGGGGCATGTGACCAGGATTTAACGATTGATTTGGATGGCATTGGGGGGGAGTGAAATAGAGATAAGTTTCATAGATCAGGGAGTAAAATAACTATTTTTAAAGGATTGGGGGATTGAGGCAAAACCGTTAAAACGACCAAACCACAAAAAGTAAAACAAAAGTTTACTCTAAGGTTATGTTTGGTATGGAGTAATGGAATGGACGAAGGAATGGAATGGACGAGGTAATGGAATGGACGAGGGAATGCAATGGACCATTACCATTCCATGTCTTGTTTGGTTACCATGTGTGAATGGAATGAATTATTATTGTGTATTGTTCGGTAAGCAAGAAAAACGGAGTAATAAAATAAGTGGTGAGTGGTGGTGGTGGTGGTGGTTAGTGGTAGTAATTGTGGGTGGTTATAGGTGGCGGTGGTGGGTGTCGGCGGCGGCGATGGGTGGTGGTGGCAGCGAGTGGCGGTGCGGCGGTGACGACGAGTGGTGGTGGCGGCAAGGTGGTTGTTGTTGGTGGTGGTGGGTGGCAGCAGAGGTGGCGGTAGGTGGCGGCGGCGACCGTGGTTGGTGGTGACGGTGGTGGTGGCGTCGACGATGATGGTGGGCGGTGGTGGCGGTGGCTGTCGGGGTGAGGTGGTGGCGAGTGGCGTTGGCGGTTGGTCACGGTTGTGGGTGATAACGGTGGCGAGTGGGTGGCGGCGGCGGCGGTGGCTGTCGGGTGAGGTGGTGGCGGGTGGCGGGTGGCGGCGATGGCCTCGGTGGTGGGTGGTGGTGGGTTTTGGCGAAGGTAGTGGGTTGTGGTGTTGTTGATTAATGGTGCAAGAGGGGATGGAATGGAAAAAGAACATGGGGGGTGGAAGGAATGATTTTAAGGGAATGGAATGACTTTTGGAATGGGTGATTTCATTCCATTGACCAACCAAACATCCTTTTCTTCATTCCCTCGTAATCATCCATTCATTCCACCTCTCATTCCCACATACCAAACACTACCTAAAGGTAAACCATCCAAGACCGCCTTTAGCATCACCACCCACCCTCCATAGGATAAAGCTTTTGCTTTCCATTTTGTCAACCTTGTCTTGAAACAATCCCCAACGGTACTCCAATTTCTTATTTGATTCATATTAACCTAAATAGGTAACCTCAAATATTTACATGGAAATTGCCAACATTGCACTTTATTAGAGTTGCCATATCTTCCACAATAGCATCCGTCACTCCAAGTCCAAACAAGTTTTATTTGTTATAGTTTATTTTCATCCCAGAAATTAATGAAAAACAACTCATAAGACGTATTACATTACTTCTACTATTTTCACCCATTCGTTCATAAATACTATATCATCCACATACATCAAATGGGTCATAACTCGTCCATTTTTTTTACAAAATACTTAAAAAAAATTAACAGAAAATCTTAAAAAAAAAAACGAGGATTTGTCACAACTAACCTCTCACTAGTCCTTTTCTTTTTGTTGGTAATTGACGTGCCAAAAAAGAAAATCTAACTTGTGATTCACGTTTGCTTCGCTTCCACGCATAGGTTTCTTCTAGCTTATTTCAATAATATCTATTTTTAGGCTGGACGATATGGGGTTAGTCCCCGGTTCGTTCTCGTCCGGCGCCGGTCCAAACACCGCGCCGCCCCCTCCCGGCTTCGTTCTCGCTGTCCTTTGCCAGATGTTGGTGCCGGTCCACAAAAGGACAAAAATCATCCCTCCCCCTCTCTCACACACCTATACATACAATATATACATATACTTTTTAGGTCCATCCCCTCATTTCCATACCTCCATCCTCTTTGCCCCATCCTCATACGCGGCGCTTACATGACGGTTGAACCATCACCATACCGCATAGCCTTAATGTCCAGACATATTTTCTTAACAACGATCACATATTTTGCATGAGTTTGCGTGAGTTTAAATGATAGAAAATATTACATTCAACTTTAGATGGCCACAAATTGTGCGATTGTTTTTCTGACCAAGGCAGAAGTGGTCGTTAATTTGCGACCAGGTCGGTGTCAGCTTAACAAGCATTATCATTATGGTCGCAAATGCCAAGTATTGAAAACAAATAAAAGGGATCTCCAAAATAATTATATTCGCATATACAAATATTACATTTCAATTAACATCAAGATCTGGAGTAACAGGATAACCGATCCCATGCCTTCTAGTCGGAAAAGCAACAAACAATGCACTCGAAATGATCCCCGCCCCGATCGGAACAATGTCGAGAACCTCCTGAGCTTCCTGCCCAGGGCTCGGGTAAAAGCAGCTCACCACGTTCCGATCACGCAACGCGACCGCACTAAAAACCAAAACTGAAAGCACCGCGTGTACGAAATCAATGAACCGCAACCGGTACTTTCTCAAGTCAGGCACATTTTTTGGATCATTATAGTCAAAGAGCCACATCCCTTGAAAAGTTGCGAACCCGTAATAAAGCTGACCATCATCCGATTTAAAGCTGTCGGTAAAGCAGGTGAGGAAGCACGAGACGGCCAAGAGGACGAGCAGGACCGCGGTTAAAGACCGGGTGGTGGCGTCGCATGAGCCGTTGTTGGTGAAGATTGGTGTGAGGACTTGGAAGACCAAGAGGGTGCCTGTTGGGAGTAGTTTGGCTAGGTTGGCTGTGCTGGCTAGGGTCTGGGAGAGTGCTGATGGCAGTTGTGGACGGGGCGGTGGCGGTTCTGGAGCGGTGTTGGCGTCCTCAGGGGCGCCGGCGACTGTGGTAGTGGGTGGTCGAGCTCGTAAAGACATGTTTTTGTTGATGAATATGTATGATGGTGTGGAAGCAAATTTATAGAATTTGGAAAAATGGTTGTTAAAAGCTTAGATGTACCTAAATCGATAACTACACAACTAATGTCAAATTTAGAATGAATTATACATATAAATGATGTATTTAAAGCATAAAAATGAGCTGGCTATTTTCTTTATGACAAGGACACGTTTATAGGTCGGTTTCAATTAGTGACATTGATGTGGAGGTTTCTTGTACGGTTTAAATTTGTTGGCATATCATGTTTCGCTCTTTTATGAAGGAATAGGGTATGAAGAGCCTTGATAATGTTTCTAACATTATTTCTGGATATTATAGGGACATGAATAATATTTTAGGATAATGTCAAATGAAAAGAAAACAAAATAGAAAGTAATGATTGAAAGTACATTAAGTGAGTTAACTATTACACATTTTAAAAAGAGCATTATAATGCTAATTTGTTGGAAAATGGCCCTTATGAGGCATTAAGTGTGACAACTCGAATTTCCAAGATTTCTATTTCGCATTTATTGCACGTTCTTGTATTGTCTAGTTGATTATTTGCACAATTAATTGCTATGGAATTATATACATTTTGATGCAAAGAATCGTATTGTGTGATTGTGCATGGTTGTTTGTTAATTGTGAAAGACTTGGTAAATACATGAACTTGGTGGTGAAACTGTGAAATTGCTTGAGATGGTGCACTATTGTAAAATATAATAATAAAGGGTGTAAAGAATTATTAGTGAAACTTAAACTATACTTAACCCTAATCCCTTTTTCACTAATCATTCTCACAAAAATCCAAGCACGTACTTTCACTTTCTCTGGCAATCATCATCACCAAGATATTCATCACTCTTGATTCCTCTCCTTCTCTAGAATCATTCAAGGTAATTGTTTATGGATTATTGTAATACTTGTAAACCCTAAATGATTGTTGATTGTATCAATTCTTGATTCTTGTGAATTCTTGAAAACCCTAGTTTTCCATATAATGTTCTGTGATTTTGATTTGATTCTGATTATAACGATAATGACATTGAATGGTTGTTTAATCGATTTGTCTGGTGATTAAGAATACATGATTGATGTGATAATTGAATTGATGCTAGACGGATTCAATATGATTAGGGTCCTCTTCGTCATGAAATGTGAAAACGTAACTATTCTGATCCTTTTGATTCTGTGCGATGTTTGGAGTTCACGCATGATTGAAGTGTCTGAGTTTTGATTTAACTAGACATGGCCCGACTTTTAATCCTTGTATGCTAGGGTCCGAATTTTTTTTAAATCAAGTATGTCCGACCTTTAATGGATGCATGATGTCCGAGTTTATTATAGACACTATGTCCGAATTTCAGTTAATGAACACTCCAAGGATCCGACTTTTATACGTTGATAAGTTCCGAGCTTAGGTAATGGGTAATGTCCGAATTTTATAAGCTTTAGCACCTTGTCCGAGTTTTAAAAGTATGGCCGGTCCGAGTTCTTTGGTGGGAGACTTGGTCCGAGTTTTAACCACATAATCATGTAGTCCGAGTTTTAATGGGGGGGGGGGGGTATGTCCGAGTTTTAACTAATAGATATGAAGTCCGACTTTTAACCTACATGTGATCCGACTTTTATAAAGTTAAAGGAGGTCCGACCTTTTAAGCTTTGTAAGGGGTCCGAGTTTTGTGACAACACCCCCACATGTCCGAGTTTTAACCCCCATACCCCCTATCCGACTTTTACCCCTCATCTATGTTGTCCGAGTTTGGAATTATAAAACCCTAGAATGCTAACAAAACCCTAGAGGTCCGAATTATAAATGGGGGAAAAGATATGTTAGGGTTTTGTAAACCCTTTAGTCCGAATTTATTACCTGGAATGCTGTCTAATCTTCTGTTGTGCTGATATGTCAAGCCGTTGTGAATTAAGCATGATTGTTATCCTGATTACATACTAATTGCCCGAACTTTACAAGTGATGTGTGTGTAAAAGCTTACTACATGATTCTGTACATGATTTCATGCTGCTGTTCATTCTGCTTATAACTGTATGATCCGATATATGATTGTATGAAGTCGAATGCAACTGTATGATCCTGCATACGTGAACATTCCATGTGATTTCATCATGTACACAATAAACACACAAAACACGGTTGCTTGAATATCAAGGATTTGCAACCTTAATTTGATGCAAACGCTTACATCGTATCATGTGTAACATATCCTAGGTCGTGTGTAACGGACTTAGACATTTAATTAATCCTAGAAGCAATAACATACCGAGCAAACCAAGGTGAGTTCACACTCTTACTAAGGCATGGGATTCCCAGGGCACGGGAACTGGGATTGAAGGAATGAGATTGAATAGAATCGTACTTACACTATTACTAGACTACCATACCATCGTCCTCGGTTGTGCAGGACACATACGTAAAACCTACGTATACTTATGCTACTCGCTATCCTCGGTTGTGAAGGATACTCACGTAAAACCTACGTGAAATTATACTCACTACTGCCTCGGTTGTGTCAGGCACTTACGTAAAACCTACGTAAACCCCCGCGTACCCCTATCCTCGGTTGTGAAGGATTACTTACGTAAAACCTACGTAAACCCCCGCGTACCCCTATCCTCGGTTGTGAAGGATTACTTACGTAAAACCTACGTAAACTTGTACGTGTTACTGTTCTCGGGATATGTAGAACACTTATGGTTACGAATAGTCTGGTGGTTATACAACATGGGAAGCCCCCACCAATAGAACGTACTATCGGCCCAGTAGAGCCACATGTTACAAACGAATATACTATTACGCATTTACTTTCTGTGAACTCGCTCAACTAGTTGTTGATCCTCTGTTACATGCCTTGCAGGTCGTTAGATACATGGAGCTTGCACAGGGAGGAGCTGGTCGTTGTGGGCTTGGATCATGATTGTCTTGTTAAACACTTACGACATTTGATACTTTATTATGATGGGTTTTATTTATACGCTTCCGCTAAACTGTGATAACTTACTTATGTTTTGGAACACCTTTCATATGGATTTGGGTTGGTTGAATAGCAATTACTTTTACTATATATATTGTTCTATATGATTGGTGGCTTGATCCTGGTCAGTCACACTCCCAAGCGGTGATACTCCGCAGGTGGATTTTGGGGGTGTGACAGATTGGTATCAGAGCCATTGGTTATAGAGAACTTGGTTTTAATATGGGGAAAACTTTTTCATTAAAACCAGACTATAACCCGAACAGTGCTCTCAACGATCCACAACGACGCTTCGCTCCTCGTGCAAGACTCAACATACTAGGTAATAAGGTTTATGTTTATTGCCTGCATGCTAGAATTGCATAGAACTTTGCTCGTAGTATGCTTAGATTACACTGCTCATTTCTTGTTATTGCTTGAGAACACCTATGTGCTTCCACTCTTCTGTCATCGCACTATTCGCGAATCTTTCTCACTTATGTTGCCTTTGATGTGAAGATCAATGGCCGGACGAATTAACATGACACAAGCCCAGTTGACGGCTTTCGTTAATGAACAAGTTGCTGCGGCACTTGCAGCTGCTCAAGCAGGTAGTATACCCTGCAGTTTAGACTCACACTAGGATCTTTAGATCCTACATTAACTCTTGTGTTTAACCTTGTCCTATTCGTACACAATAGGTCAACACGCTCAGCAGCCCGTCTGCACTTTCAAGAACTTTATGGATTGTCGTCCTAGCACATTTAGTGGCACTGAAGGAGCGGTTGGACTCCTCCACTGGTTTGAAAAGCTCGAGTCTGTGTTCGAGATGTGTGAATGCCCTGAGGCTCGCAGGGTCAAGTACGCCACTGGCACGTTGGAAGGAATTGCGCTAACTTGGTGGAACGCGCAAGTACAGATCCTAGGGTTGGCAGCTGCTAACGCCACCCCTTGGAATGACTTCAAGGAACTGATTAAACATGAATACTGCACTCGGGAAGACATCCACAAGCTGGAGGATGAGTTTTATCATTTGAAAATGACTGGGTCAGAAATCGAAGCTTACACTAAACGGTCGAACGAGCTGGCTGTGCTGTGCCCAACTATGGTGGACCCTCCAATCAAGCGCATTGAGTTGTATCTCAAGGGGTTAGCGCCAGAGATCCAGAGCCACGTGACATCGGCTAATCTTGATAACATCCAGGCTATTCAACGCCTCGCTCATCGCATCACAGATCAGGCAGTGGATCAGAACAAACTGCCTAAACGTATCAGCGCTACTGCTACCGCTACTACTTCTACTACACTTGCTACTCCCAACGACAACAAGAGAAAATGGGATGGGGATTCTAGCAAGGGGCCAGCTTCAGTTCAGTCACAGGTTCAGCAGCGAAAGACTGACAGTTACCAGAGTCCCAGTCAGCATTCTTCAGGCAGTCACAGGTAGGGGGGATATCGAGGGAACCTCCCAAAGTGTAACAACTGCAACAGACACCATAGTGGCCAGTGTAACAAGGGTCGCTGTCAAAGATGCCTCAAGATGGGTCATGAGGCCAAGGATTGTAGAAGCCCTCGGCCTGCGAACCAGAATCAGCAGCAGCCTCAAGCGCAGCAGAATCAGCAACAGGGCAACAAGGGGTGTTTTCAGTGCGGTGCTGAAGGTCTCTTCAAAAGGCACTGTCCTCAGCTAAACAGGAATCAGAACAACAACAATAACAACAATCAGGGCAATGGCAACAACAACAATGGTGGGAACAACAACGGCAATGAAGCAAGGGGTCGTACATTTGTGTTGGGGCAGGGTGATGCCAGAAATGATCCCAACGTCGTTATGGGTAAGTTTCTACTCGACGATATATATGTTACTGTTTTGTTTGATTCGGGTGCGGATACGAGTTATATGTCTTTGAAAATGAGTAAATTGTTAAAACGTACACCAACACCCCTAAGCACCAAACATGTAGTAGAACTAGCAAACGGTAAAACTATAGAAGCCACGCATGTAGTCAAGGGTTGTAACATCGTTCTAGCGGGTCAGGCTTTCTCAATTGATCTTATTCCAATAGTTCTGGGTAGTTTCGACATCGTCATCGGCATGGATTGGTTATCCAAGCAGCAAGCAGAGATCTTATGTAAGGAGAAGATCATTCGTATTCCTCGTTCGGATAAAGAACCTCTTGAAGTTCAAGGCGACAAGAGTGGTGCAGTGGTTGGCATTATCTCTTTCTTGAAGGCTCAGAAATGTTTACGAAAGGGGCATAATGCCATTTTGGCACTTGTTACTGATGCATCAACAACAGAGAAAAGAATAGAGGATATTCCAGTTGTACGCGAATTCCCTCAAGTGTTTCCTGAAGATTTACCTGGTCTACCGCCTCATCGCCAGGTCGAGTTTCAAGTTGAACTAGCTCCAGGAGCAGCACCAATAGCCCGCGCACCGTATCGTTTAGCTCCAACTGAACTGGAGGAACTGTCTAAGCAACTACAAGAGCTCTTGGATAAGGGCTTCATTCGTCCAAGCTCTTCACCTTGGGGAGCTCCAGTATTATTCGTGAAAAAGAAGGATGGCACTTTCAGAATGTGCATAGACTATCGCGAACTGAACAAGGTCACAGTGAAGAACCGCTATCCTCTTCCACGTATCGACGACTTATTCGACCAGTTGCAAGGGTCGAGCTACTACTCCAAGATAGACTTGAGATCAGGGTACCATCAGCTGAGAGTCCGGGATGAGGACGTCTCCAAAACAGCATTCAGAACTCGCTACGGTCACTACGAGTTTCTAGTCATGCCATTTGGGCTTACGAACGCGCCTGCAGTTTTCATGGATCTTATGAACAGGGTGTGCAAACCTTATCTTGACAAGTTCGTCATTGTCTTCATCGACGACATTCTGATCTACTCCAAGAGTCAGGAGGAACACGAGCAGCACTTACGTCTTATCTTGGAACTTCTTCGAAAGGAACAACTGTACGCCAAGTTTTCAAAATGCGACTTCTGGCTTCGTGAAGTCCACTTCTTAGGCCATGTGGTGAACAGGGATGGGATTCATGTCGATCCATCCAAGGTAGAATCGATACGGAACTGGCCTGCACCGCGTACACCAACGGAAATACGCCAATTCTTGGGTTTGGCGGGGTACTACAGGCGATTCATTAAAGACTTCTCCAAGATCGCACAGCCGCTTACAATGCTGACACAGAAGGGTGTCACCTACCGCTGGGGAGACTCCTAGGAAACGGCTTTTCAGTATTTAAAGGATAGGCTTTGCAGCGCACCTATTCTCTCATTGCCAGAGGGCACGGATGATTTTGTAGTCTATTGTGACGCGTCGATACAGGGGCTTGGTTGCGTATTGATGCAGTGGGATAAAGTTATTGCCTACGCTTCTCGTCAACTCAAGGTTCATGAACGGAACTACACGACGCACGATTTAGAGCTGGGAGCTGTTGTTTTCGCGCTCAAGATATGGCGACACTACCTGTATGGTACCAAGTGCACAATTTACACCGATCACAGGAGTCTCGAGCATATCTTCAAGCAGAAGGAATTGAACATGCGTCAACGACGATGGGTCGAGTTACTTAACGATTACGAATGCGCTATTAAGTATCATCCAGGCAAAGCCAATGTTGTGGCTGACGCTCTCAGTCGGAAAGACACTCTACCTAGGCGTGTACGAGCTTTGCAGCTCACTATTCAGTCCAGTCTTCCTGCACAGATACGAACTGCTCAGATCGAAGCATTGAAACCCGACAACGTCAAAGCTGAAGCCTTACGCGGCTCAAGGCAACGAATGGAACAAAAGGAAGACGGTGCCTACTATGTAACGGGGCGTATTTGGGTCCCACTCTATGGCGGTTTACGAGAGCTTGTGATGGATGAAGCACACAAGTCTCGCTACTCAATACATCAGGGTCGGATAAAATGTACCACGATCTCAAGACAACATATTGGTGGCCTAGCATGAAAGCCCACATCGCTACTTACGTCGCAAGTGTTTGACTTGTGCAAAAGTCAAAGTGGAGTATCAGAAACCAGCGGGCCTACTTCAGCAACCCAAGATACCGCAATGGAAATGGGAAGAAATTTCCATGGATTTCGTTACAGGCCTACCCAGATCCCAGCGTGGGAATGACACTATATCGGTGATCGTGGATCGACTCACCAAGTCTGCACACTTCCTGGCTATAAAGGAAACGGATAAGTTCTCCATTCTTGCAGACATCTATCTTAAAGAAGTTGTTTCGAGGCACGGGGTGCCCACCTCCATGATTTCGGATCGGGATGCACGATTCACGTCAGAGCTATGGCAAGCGATGCACAAATCTTTTGGCTCACGATTAGACATGAGCACAGCATATCATCCTCAGACGGATGGGCAGTCTGAGCGAACGATCCAAACTCTTGAAGACATGCTTCGGGCATGTGTTATTGATTTCGGCAATGGCTGGGAAAAGCATCTCCCTTTGGTGGAGTTCTCATACAATAACAGCTATCACACCAGCATACAAGCCGCTCCATTCGAGGCATTATACGGACGTAAATGCCGGTCACCTCTCTGTTGGGCAGAGGTGGGGGATAGTCAGATCACGGGTCCAGAGATTGTAGTGGACGCCACGGAAAAGATTGCACAGATACGACAACGCATGGCGGCAGCACGCGACCGTCAGAAAGCCTATGCGGACAAGCGTAGGAAGCCTTTGGAATTTCAGGTCGGGGACCGGGTTTTACTTAAAGTCTCACCCTGGAAGGGTGTGGTTCGTTTTGGCAAACGGGGCAAACTAAATCCGCGGTATGTCGGACCGTTCGAAATCATTGAGAAAATAGGCAAAGTGGCCTACAAGCTAAACCTACCAGCTGAACTCGGTGCAGTTCACAATGTATTTCACGTGCCGAATCTGAAGAAGTGCCTGTCAGATGAGACCCTCATAGTTCCTTTTAAGGAACTCACTATCGACGAGCGGTTGCAGTTCGTCGAGGAGCCAGTTGAAATCACGGACCAGGATGTTAAGGTCCTCAAAAACAAGAGAATCCCTCTTGTTCGAGTTCGTTGGAACTCCCGACGTGGCCTAGAGTACACCTGGGAACGCGAAGATCAAATGAAAGAAAAGTACCCCCAGTTATTCGAAACCAACGCAACTACTACTGAGGCTGAAGCTACTACTGCGGAATTTCAGGACGAAATTCCAAATCAACGGGGGGATGATGTGACACCCCAGGAAAACCAGTAAACGATATAACTTACCTAGCTTCCTCAGTAACCGCATGCTAAATTTCGGGACGAAATTTCTTTTAAGTTGGGGATAATGTGACAACTCGAATTTCCAAGATTTCTATTTCGCATTTATTGCACGTTCTTGTATTGTCTAGTTGATTATTTGCACAATTAATTGCTATGGAATTATATACGTTTTGATGCAAAGAATCGTATTGTGTGATTGTGCATGGTTGTTTGTTAATTGTGAAAGACTTGGTAAATACATGAACTTGGTGGTGAAACTATGAAATTGCTTGAGATGGTGCACTATTGTAAAATATAATAATAAAGGGTGTAAAGAATTATTAGTGAAACTTAAACTATACTTAACCCTAATCCCCTTTTCACTAATCATTCTCACAAAAATCCAAGCACGTACTTTCACTTTCTCTGGCAATCATCATCACCAAGATATTCATCACTCTTGATTCCTCTCCTTCTCTAGAATCATTCAAGGTAATTGTTTATGGATTATTGTAATACTTGTAAACCCTAAATGATTGTTGATTGTATCAATTCTTGATTCTTGTGAATTCTTGAAAACCCTAGTTTTCCATATAATGTTCTGTGATTTTGATTTGATTCTGATTATAACGATAATGACATTGAATGGTTGTTTAATCGATTTGTCTGGTGATTAAGAATACATGATTGATGTGATAATTGAATTGATGCTAGACAGATTCAATATGATTAGGGTCCTCTTCGTCATGAAATGTGAAAACGTAACTGTTCTGATCCTTTTGATTCTGCGCGATGTTTGGAGTTCACGCATGATTGAAGTGTCTGAGTTTTGATTAAACTAGACATGGCCCGACTTTTAATCCTTGTATGCTAGGGTCCGAATTTGTTTTAAATCAAGTATGTCCGACCTTTAATGGATGCATGATGTCCGAGTTTATTATAGACACTATGTCTGAATTTCAGTTAATGAACACTCTAAGGATCCTGTTAGTGCACAACGTCTGTAGCTTCCGTCAGCAAGAAGTCATCTTTTGTATAGTTGTATAGTTTATATGTATAGGAGATCAGGATATGGGATGGTATTGTTAAAGTGCTATGTTATAAGCTGATCGGATGGCTTAGCCGATCGGATAGCTCAGTCGATCGAACAGTCTGTTCGATCGAGTGGCCCAACCGATCGGTTAGCCCAACCGATCGGTCAGCACTTTGTCATCCTGATGCCTATAAATAGTAGCTCAGTTAGTTTATTTAGAACCTTTTGCAACTTTGAGAACTGAGCTAGGAGATTGTCTGTGTTCTTACGATTCTGTACTTTATCACATCAAGTAATAGAATTACAGACGGAGATTAATGGAATCACTGTGTCTTTGTGTATCATTTACGTGATCATCTGGATTCCGCACTGTGATCACATCATTAGATTCAACTACATTTACAGGAAGATCCCAACAGATAAGGGACCAACAAGTGGTATCAGAGCTTTGGAAGCTGAATCAAGATATTCGAAGACATATTCAACAGAATTCAGACCAATCTTTGATGATTTGAAGAGGATTTCACCCGAATTCTAGTCAAAGTTGCAGTTTCAAGAACAAATTTCACCGGAAATTTGTTAAATCTACTATTCCGACTTAGATTTCACCGGAAATCTAACTGATTCTTCCTTTTTTCTTCTAAAATCTCTCTTTGTTCTTCATCATTTCATCTTAAAACTCGAAAAACATCAAATTCAGAAAGATTTCGCGGATAAAATTTGATAAAACTATTATCAATCGAATCGGAATCATAAAAATTACAATCATACTCATTTTCATAATCAAATTCAAACAAATTTGTGTTCAAATTGATCAAATTCAATGAAAAACTGTTCGAACTTGCTGATGTCAGCCGGTCGAACTACTTAGCAAATTCATTCATTTGCTAACGTCATCGAATTGTGTTAAATAACCGTCCAAGATATTTTAGAATTGTTGCTGACATCATCATTGTAAGCCGATCGAACGAGCATATCGATCGGACAGCATTATTGAAAGTTGGTAGTTTGCAAATCTTCAAATTACCATTCGATCGAACACGCCGATCGACCAAACAGTAATTGTGTGAAAAATTCATTGGTAACCGATCGAACGAGCCAATCGATCGAACAAGTCAACCGTTTCAAGAATTGTTATTCGATCGAACAAGCCATTCGATCCAAGTGTCTGTGTGTTAACATTTTTGAAATTCAAAATTTTTCTAAGTGTTGTCTGATTTTGCAGGTACGTTCACAATGGACGACATGTTCTTGAATCCATTTAGCGACATGTACGCATTCACGGGAAGTTCAGGAAACAACGATTCGACATCGAACAATACGAACGAGAATCAACCAAAAGAGAAAAAGAAAGAAGCTTGGGAGTCTGAAAGCGCATTCGGAACGTTTAACAAACCTCCTAAGTTGATGGCTATAGAGGACTACAACAGGTGGGCAACAAAGTTCGAGGATTGGCTAATGGCATTCGCTTTTCCCAGCTGGAAGAGTACGAAAAACGGTTATGCCGAGGGAAAGAGGAATGGTGAAGCCTTAAGAAATTCTGAAGAAATAATCTTTGTAGCTGAACAAAAATGCGTAGCTCTACTGTTCCAATCAGTTCGGGAGGATATTATCTCGTTGATAGATTATACCAATGCAAAAGACTTATGGGAAAAGCTAGAAAAGAAGTGTCTTGGGAGCAAAGAAATTGTAAAGAACAAGACGAAACTACTCAGGAAAGAGTTTGACATGTTTGGCTGTTTCAAAAATGAATCAGTTTGTAAAATGATTGAACGATTTGGTCATCTGAAACTGGAGCTTGCACGACACAAGATCACGTATTCTGATGAAGAAATTGTTGATAAATTGTTCGATTCACTACCGGATGAAGTTGATTGGAGATATTACGCATTGATGTTGAAGAACACTATTTCTCCGGAAAATCTGACTCCAGATGTGGTGATTGAAAGACTTGAAGGCCATGAGATAATATTGCACGAAAGTGTACATATGTGAAGCCTAAGACTGAAGCTGTGAAGGTTCAACAAAAGAAAGTTGATAAAAAGGGTAAAGCACCGATGTATGTTGAGAAGAAAGTTGTTGAGAAGAAAACTGTTCAAATTAACAATTTGAGAGTAAAAACTAAACCCGTAAAGAAGTTGATAACTCAAAATGATAAATTTTATAAGAGGGTTGCAGAAACTCAACAGGTGTGGAAACCTAAAATTGTACCAAAAGTCGAAAAGAAAGTTCCAACTTCTGAGGTGAAAAAGGCTGTAAAATCAATTATGGTTGATTATGATGCAAACTTTCCACCTCTCAAGTCTAAGAATTTCAAAATTCAAATTGCAAAAGTCACGGTTACACCTAAGGCTGATGAGGCCTGGGTGGACACCATGTTTGACTAAACAGTTTGGAATGCCGGAGCTTCCTGGTTCGCGAAGCATGAATCGGCATCTTTCTGAAAGTTGTTTAAATGATGATTTGTTATGTGTAGGATCTTCCACAACTTGTATCCAGGTGGATAATGGATAGTGGAGCGTCAAGGCATATGACAGGGAAGACCGCATTACTGTATGATGTGAATAACATTAATGGTGGTTATGTGGGTTTTGCGGGTAATCAAGGAGGAAGGATCTTAGGCGAAGGAACGTTATCGAATGGCATCATAACGTTTGAAAGAGTTAACTACATCGCTGAGTTGGAGAACAACCTACTGAGTATTTCCCAGATTTGCGACAGGATGTACACTACTCATTTCACCGACAAGGAATGTTTAATCTTGAAACCTGGATTTGTGATACCTGAGGAATGGATCATCATGAGGGCACCAAGGGTCAATGATCTGTACGTGTTGGACATGAGTGTTGCTACAACTACCACGGGTCAGGCTCATTGTTTTGTGTCCAGAGCAACAGAGAAAGAATCTCGTTTATGGCACCGAAAGATGGGGCATATTCACTTAAGGAAAATGAATCATTTGGTGCATAACGATCTAGTGACGGGAGTGAATATTAAAGGTTTTCATCTGGAAGGGGAGTGCATAAGCTGTGTCAGAGGTAAACAGAAGAAAAAGTCACATCCCTCAAAGCAAGTTAATTCAGTTTCGAGACCATTGGAACGACTTCACATGGATTTGTTTGGTCCAGTGAACGTTAAGAGTATAACAGGAGATTCCTATTGTCTGGTAGTGACTGATGACTACTCCAGATTTTCGTGGGTCATGTTTTTGAAAACAAAAGACGAAACCTTTGATAGTTTGATAGTATTGTTTAAGAAAATTGAGAATCTGTACCAGAGACCGATTTGCAGAATTCGAAGTGACAATGGTACTGAGTTCAAAAACAGTAAGATGGAGGAATACTGTGATGAAAGAGGTATACTGCATGAATTTAGTGCTCCGTACACTCCTCAGCAAAATGGAGTAGCAGAACGCAAGAACAGGACGCTAATTGAAACAGCCAGAACGATGCTTGCAGATTCCAAGTTACCAATTAATTTCTGGGGTGAAGCTGTTTCTGCTGCATGCTATACTCTCAACAGAGTTCTTACTGTGAAGAAGTTCAACAAGACGTGTTTTGAGCTAATCAATAAACGCAAGCCGAATTTGGAGTATCTAGAACCGTTTGGGTCACCCTGTACGGTAATAGAGCCTAATGGCAAGTTTGGTACAAAGAGCTTTGAAGGAATATTTGTTGGATATTCTGGACCTACACGGCGCGTCTTTGTTCCAAGAGAAAAGTGTATTATTGAAGCAGCAAATATTGAATGTCAGGGATACACTATGCCGCCTCAGAATCCTGGTGATTCATGGCGTTATAATTATGACAAACTTTGGGAATCGTTTGACATGAGAGAAGAATCAGAGGAAGAGGAAGATTTCTTTGATGAGCTGGATGTTTTTCGTGAGTATGAATCGACGCTCAGGTTTCCAGCAGAATATTCTAGAAGACCTCGGGAGACTTCAAATGATGATGAAGCAGGTCCTAGCAATGCTGGTGATCATGATGATGAAGTTGCTCCTGGTAATCAGTCGGTGGTGAATGATGATCAAGTAGCCGACAATATACCAGTATTTGATCATGGTGATTCAGACCTTGAGGGGGAGCAAATCCAGGTATCAAGTCAAACAAACCAAATTGGTGAACAAGATGCAGAGCTGAATGTTACGAATCTGGAAGGAAATGTAGATGTTCCAGGCGAAGTGATGCCGCGAACTTTTTCTTATCATCCAGAGGAGTTGATTATAGGAGAATTGCAATCGGGAGTTCGCACCAGACATCAAATTGACCAGGGCCTTTCAAGTTTTTATTCATCAGTAACATCTTTACAAGATGAATTTTCACTTTGTTGTTTTATTTCGCAGATAGAACCTCGTACGTACAAAGAGGCGCTTACTGAGGATTCTTGGGTCAACGCGATGCAAGAAGAGCTGAACCAATTTGAAAAGTTGAAAGTCTGGAAACTTGTGGATCTACCTGATGGTCATCGGAAAATCAACACCAAATGGGTGTTTAAGTGTAAGAGAGATGACAGAGGTGTAGTAGTTAGAAACAAAGCTCGGCTCGTTGTTCAAGGTTTCAGTCAACAGGAGGGGATCGATTTTACCGAGGTATACGCTCCTGTGGCAAGACTTGAAGCTATCAGGATTTTTCTAGCATTTGCATCCTGGAAGAATTTTAAAGTTTATCAGCTCGATGTGAAGTCGGCTTTTCTCTATGGCAAAGTGAAAGAGGAAGTATATGTGGGACAGCCACCGGGTTTTGTCGATCCACATCATTCAAACAAAGTTTATCTCTTGGATAAAGCGTTATATGGCTTGCACCAGGCCCCGAGAGCCTGGTATGAGACATTATCTCAACATTTGCTAGCCAATAACTTCATCCGGGGAACAATTGATGCTACACTCTTCACAAAAGTAGTCGACGGTCACCTGCTGATAGTACAGATATATGTGGATGACATAATTTTCGGGTCAACAAACGAGAACTTGTGCAAAGACTTTGAGCAAGTGATGAAGCAGAAATTCGAAATGTCTTCAATGGGGGAAATGAAATTCTTCCTAGGACTTCAAGTTGATCAGCTTCCTGAAGGAATTTTAATACTCTCAGACGAAGTATGTCCATGATATTCTAGAGAAATTTGGAATGTCAGACTCTTCTCCTGCTGCAACCCCATTAGCAACAAATCATGGGATTCACCCAGATCTCACCGGAGACAGGGCAGACGAAAGATTATATCGATCCATGATTGGTTCCTTGATGTATCTAACTGCTTCACGGCCCGACATTATGTATCCAACGTGCCTCGCAGCTAGATTTCAATCTAACCCAAGAGCATCGCACTTGATTGTAAAAAGGATATTGCGCTACCTGAAAGGAACTCCATCGTTGGGGTTGTGGTATCCTAGGAAAGGCGATTTCACACTCGAGGGCTATTCCGACTCGGATTTCGGATGCTGCAAACTCAATGCTAAGTCAACAACTGCAGGATGTCAGTTCTTTGGACCCCGCTTGGTCACCTGGCAATGTAAGAAACAAACATCTGTGGCGCTATCCACATGTGAAGCAGAATACGTATCTGCAAGCAGCTGTTGTTCTCAGATTCTGTGGATACAGCAACAGATGCGCGACTACGGTTTGCAGTTTCTTAACACTCCTATTTTTGTTGATAATGAGGCCGCAATAAACATAACTAAAAATCCGGTACATCACGCTAAAACAAAACATATAGAAATTCGTCATCACTTTATTCGCGACTGTTTCGAGAAAAAGTTGATACGAATCGAGAAAATCCACACTGATGAGCAAAAAGCTGATCTTCATACCAAAGCTTTTGACAGAACTCGTTTTAAATATCTTTTAAAACTAAATGGTATGATGCTCTTTTCAGTGTCAGATGGAATAGTTAGCGTAGATGCAGAAACCACTGTAGATGATGATGATAAACAATCTGCAATGGTTTGTCGATTTTTTACCTGTTTTGGTCTTTAGGGGGAGATAGGTATATTTGTATATATATACTTTTAGAAAAATCCAAAAACACTAAAAAAAAAAATCAAAAAGCCAAAAAGCCAAAAACATGATAAAACCTCAAAATTTCAAAAACAATAGAAAATGAAAAAGAGCTCGTGTAAAAAGGGAAAATGATAGTACATTAGTTTGACAGTTATCGTATGCTAAAGATTTGTAACGTATAAAGATTTAAATATCTTACTGATGATATGAGGATAAATTTTAACACATTTAGTAGACTTATTTGGGATATAAACATAAAAACTTAAACTTACAAAATCTGTGGGGAACACTACTTGGATATATAGGTAACCCCTGAAATCTCGTTTGAAAGATTTCATTTTCTAATATACTAGGTGTTTCTACTAAATGATGTCTGGGGTATTATTCCGGGACTTCTGCTGAACGGTAGTTCTGACCTAGTCCCTGGATAATGCTTTGCATTAAATGCTTGAAACATAGCATTCTAGCCCTCAGTGATTAGACAATAAAATTGATAATCATCTGTTGTAGCTAAAAGATCCTCTAAAGGGGACACTCCTGCAAAGTCGAAACTGATATCTCTCTGCGCATACGGAAGTATCGACCTGAGATCCCTCAGTCTTCGCAATACCTAAATTATGTACAGACATTATCTTAGTATATTCATCTGTAAATTAGAAATTTGAAATACTGGATACGGGAGTATATTCAAGAGGTGGGACACATGATTGAGCTAAGTTCTTAAAATACCTAAGTCATATCCTGAATATTTTGAAAATTGTGTTGAAAATCTAAAATCTATCTAGGTAAGATGTTTAAGTCTGAATATGAATTAAAGCTTAACGGTACTGATAACTTGTCTGATAAACTAATATGATTCCCTGACACGCTCACCAAAAGTTGTCTGTAAATAGATTATCTTCCAGTACTTTCAGTATTTTAGCTTACTTTTCAAATTAAAATCTGCATTGAAAATACAAAAATATTTTACATTTCTGTTTTTTTTATTAGACAAACCAAAGTGGAAAGTTTATCTTCAGATTCACAGTCTGATGCAAATGCAGAAAGTTGATCCTGAGCTGAAAAGACGGGTTGGGAGCTAATCTTAACATAAACAGAGAGTTTGGAAAGCCAAAATACAAGTTCATTAATTTGTATCTTGTAAATTTTCAGAAAAATGATAAATCAAATCATCAGTATGTTTTGTTTCAGGTCAACCAAGGTCATTAAATTGAACTTGGTAGACAAATTAAGCTACTAGGGTCATTAATTTGGACCTAGATGCTTAAGTGGACTTCTCGATAACTGATAAAGAAAAAGGGGTCAAACAATGTGAAAAGGTTCAAGAGTTAATCGTTTGGAAAAGGTTAAGTGTCTTGGATCGAACAGGTCAGCCGATCGGCTAGCCCAGCCGATCGAACAGGCTATTCGATCAAGGTCACCCTATAAATAGGAGGATAAGCTTCTAGAATTTCTTTTCTTTTCTCGTTCGAACAAGACCTGTTCTAATCGATTCATTTTCACTGAGATCTTTGATTCCCTTTGTTTTCTAGTCTTGATTTGTTGGTTAACACATCATCTCAAATGGCAAAGGTATGTATTTCTAACTTCAAATCTTTGATTTTGTTCATGATTCATAGCAGTTTTAGAATTCTTCGCTTGTCGGACATAAAAATCAAGATTTAGGGAGAATTAGGAAGTGTTAGAGAAATCTGAAAGCATGGTTAAGATCGCAATGTTTAGATCTATAAGTTTACCGGTTCAATTTGTTAAAAAAACTTGATAAAATTTGATAGATCTGATGTGTTTAGGTTACGGCTGTCGGAACTTCGAATACGAATTTGGTGATGTTTTAGGGTGTTTTTGACATAGATGAACATAGGGTTTTGATCGCGACAGTATGTAGTTTATAGATCTATGTTCAATTTGTTCAAATCTGATAAAAAGTTTTTCATGTTCTTGAATGTTCATATTCTTGAAGATGATGCTAGCCGTTCGGCTTGCCCAACCGATCGAACAACATCATGTTTCATAGAAAGTGTTGTTGGATTAACTTTGATTATCTGCCTTGAAGTTTGTGCCTGTAATATGCTAAGAAATTTTTGGGTGTTAGTGAATTCTGATGAATGTTTGATGATCAGAAAGCTTTGCCAGCCGATCGGTTTGTCCAACCGATCGAATAGCAATTGCTAACCGATCGAATAGTAATTCATCATGGCATCTTGTTAGTCGTTCGAACAGCATCTTGCTAGTCGTTCGAGCAGCATTTTGCTAGCCGTTCGAACAGCATCTTGCTAGCCGATCGAACAGCAGCTTGCTAATCGATTGAATAGCATTGTCCTAGCCGATCGAGTAGTATTGTTTGATGATAGAATTGTGTTCACTACTCACTTAGATTTTTATGCATAACTCTTTGCTAACCGATCGAAGAGTATTAGCTAGCCGATCGGACAGCATTTGTTGATCGATCGAACAGACCATTCGATCGAACAACAAGTTGCTTTCATTACATCATTCCTAACCGATCGAACAGCAAATGCTCCTCGATCGAACAGGCCTTTCGACTCCCAGTGTTATCACATTGAGAACTTCAAGTGTTAGAAAATTTTTCAAGCTATGTCATCCTTGAGTCTCTATACTTATTGTTGAACAATTTTGCAGGGACGTGGAAAGGACACTGACAAGGGTCACAATGTACCTTGCTCAATAGATGTTGAGTCCACAACAGGGACTGTGGTAGAGAAGATGGCTACATTCTTAAGAGAGAGCAGAATTGCAAAAGCATTATCTGATAAAACAGTGGTTTACGAATCACATGTTAGGGCTTTTTGGAATACTGCAAGATATGAGGCCACAGATAAAACAATACATGCTGTTGTGAAAAAGAAAGATGAGAAGGAAAAAGACATAGATATTGAGGTTGTGTTTGGAGTAGGAGATGTGAGAAGGGTTTTAGAGCTACAAGATTCTGATAATGATCCGACAATCATGTCAGAACGTCTTGCTAAAGGGTTGTGGTGTAGAATGGGGTTCACAGCACATATCAATGGAAAGATGTACAAAAGAAGTTTTTCGAAAGCGTACAGATACCTGATGCATTGCATGGTGCACTCCTTGTCTCATCGGAAAGGAGCTTATGATGAAGTTTCGGACTATATCATGAATATAGTTGTAAGTTTGGTGCTGAACAGGAGATACAACATATCTCAAGTGATTTTTGAATTCATGAAAGAAAATTGTGAAGCTGGAATAGACAAATATATCATGTATCCAAGATTCATCCTGATGATCTTGAATGACAAAATCAAGGATTTGCCGAAAGACAGCAATGATGTGATGGAGATGAGTGTAGTGAACAAGGCCACAATGCTAAGAATAACCAAAGACAAAGATGCAAAGACAAAGGAGTTGATTTGTGCAATGAAGGACAAAGCTTATGTAGCTCCAGAAGATGACAAATGGAGACATGATAACAGCAGTTCGGATAATGAGGATAATAGAACGAGTGAGATGGTTGAGAAAAAGACAAGATGGTGGTGTATTAGAGAGGGTAAAAGGAAAAAAGCACCGAAGTCGACCCCTGTGGTTGTTACCAAGGAAACAGAAAAGGGTATAGTAAAAGGGGGAGTACTATGACACTTAGATCTTTTTCTTAAAATATTTCTAATCTTGTTTTTCAATGATTGTTTTGCAGGGTTTTCTGGAGAGCCTCAAAGAAGGTTGATTGATGAAACTATTATTGAACCTACAGTGGTTATTGAGCAGGATGATGAGACTTTAAAGCAAACGTTGGAGAGCTACTTCAAGAAGAATGAAGAACTTGCAGCTCAACAAGCTCAAAAGTCAGTAGCTCAAAAAGATGAAACTCAGAAGAGTTCTAGTGATGAAGATTCAGAAGCAACTTTATCTGAATCTGAACTAGTTGCTGAAACCGTGGGAAAAGGAAAAGTGCAGTTAAAGAAAAAGTCTTCAATGAAGAGAAAGGATTCGGATGAAGAAGATTCTCCATACGATCCCGATCAATCGAAGAAAAACAGAAAGAAACGTAATGCTGCTCCTGCGGGTGTTATTCCAAGGAATGTTAGAGCAAGAAAGCTGAGTGCTGAATCTCAAACAGAGATTGAAGGAAAGAAGAAACAGGACGATGTTGAAAAGAGTCCTGCGGCTGAAACTCAAAAGGAAACTCCAATTGTTGAATCCAAAAAGCTAAATGAAGATGATGATTATGTGGAGATTACAGGTGTCAAATTTGCAAGTCCAAAACCGTTTCATCAAGACATTCCTGAATCATCACAACTAAAGTCAGACGACTTCAATCTAGACTTTGATAGTTTAGGTGGCGCAACTGGTAATTTCTTTGATGACATGCCCGAAGGTGAAAGTGATATGTTTAACGATCAGGTAGTTAAAGATTTGGTTCAAAGAGTTAAAGCTTTGGAGAAAGAGAAAGCAGAAGCTGATGCAGAGCGCAATAAACTGAAGAAAAAGATTGATGAATTGATAGATTCAAACAACAACTTTGTTGATGCGTTAGTTGTGAAAGAAAACAGAATGAAAAAGATGAAGGAGGATATTGAAGATAATGCTCAAATAGTTGAAAACTTGACAAGTGAGATAGCCTCGTTGAACGCCAAGGTACAAGATCTGCAAAATATCAATCAAACACTGAACCAACTTCTCAATGAAATGAATGAAGCCTCTTCAAATGAAATGAAAGCTATGAAGTTGGAAATGGAGGCAATGAAGGCAGACAAGGTGATGAAAGATCAACAACTACAAATGCTGACTGCTGTAGTTGAAACACATCTGAAGCTGAATGTTCATGAAGCATTTGATCAAATTGATATAATAAAGGCTAACGAGAGAAGACAAGAACGTGAACATCAACTTGCTGAAGAAGCTAACCTGAAGAACAAAGGTATAACTGAAGAAGTTGAAGTAGTTGATGCCTCTCAGAATCAACCTGATATGGGAGGATCATCTTCTCAACCAGATGTTGTAATGGTTGATATTCAAGAAGTTGCTGAGAATGATGAGGAGATGGTAGAAGCTGAAAATGAAGAAGTTCATGAGCCAGAGTTTTTAATGGTTGGTGAACCAGTTGAGCCTATCATTCCTGAAAAGGTTCTTAGAGATGTTGAAGTAATTCAAAGAAAAAGAAAAGCAAGAGAGGTACTACTTTTGGAGTATATCACTGACAAGTTTGTGATGGTCGGTGATGCTTATCCAGTACCTTACAACGGGAAAGAAGTGGCAAAGTTAACAAGATTCTATGAGTTGAAGAGAAAAGGAAAAATTGCTAGAGGAGAGATTGTTGATGATGATTCAGATAGTGATTTATTTGGAGATAGAGAAGAAGAAGAGGAAGATGATGATCAAGATGATAAAGCTGATGATAAATCTGATAAAGATGATAAACCTGATAATGATAATGATCAAGGCACATCTGGTTTATTAATCAATGATCCTTCGGTTCAAGACAAGGTAAATGAGTTGATGAACAATGAAGTTAATGAACAAAATGATGATGAAGAGTCTGAAGCGTCATCTTCTGGGAAACAATCTGATGATCAGGTACATCTTTCTAATTCTACCATTATTTCTTTATCTGGTTATCGACAAGGAGAGGTAGAAGTTAGAAGAACTAGAGCCGAAATGTTAGAAGAGTTGGGGTTGGAAGACGGGAAATTCAAGTTTGATATAGAAGATGAAATTCCACAGTCTCCAGCAAAAGATTTTGAGCCCCGATTTCCTCTTGAAGCTGATCATTATGATAATGTGATAATTGAAACCGATTCTGATTCTGAAGAAGAAAGAGTAGATTTTCATTATGAAGGGGAAGATGTGGCATTCCCAACATTCACTGAAATGTTTCAAGAAATGAATGAAGATGACCTCAGAAGGAAGATAGAAGAAAGAATCGCTACAGCAGATATGCCTGAGCCAGTTCCAAGAGAGATTTCAGCTGAAGAAAAGAAAAGATGGTTCAAAGTTATGCCAAAAGAAAGGAAAACTCTGAGGGCTCTACAATATTTTACTCATGACAAAGATTTGTCTTGGGGCGATATTCTATCTTGGGGCTATCTGGAGGATCTAAAGGTTTATGCAATTCGAAGAGAACAGGGTGTACAGTATTTTAGATGCTTATCTGATATTGCAACTTTACCCTGGTGGGACGTAGATGAGTTGGTGGTGACCAAGAACATCAAGCAATACTACTACGGTCCTGAAGTCAAAGAAAGAGATCAGAAACTGTGGAACTACATAAAATTTCAAGCGAAAAACAATTATCCAGATTGGAAACCACAGTTTCCTAAACAGATTGTGAAGTACACGGAGAAAGGAGAAAAGGATATTACTCTGGATGTGAAGCCTCCAAAATGCTTGAAGAGCATGCCACTAAGAGCTATTGAACAAGACTTCTTTGATGTGTTTCAAGCTTGGCTTTATAATCCTTCAACAGCTGAAGCAGTTATCTCCTTATTTGATAAAACCACCGGAGAAGCAAGAAGAATCAGTATCTTAGATCCGATGTGGTTGGTCAACTGCTCAAAGAAAGACATAAATTGTTTGTTTGTCAACAAGATAATCTATGATAAGAAAGACAAGATGATAGCTCAGCAGTACCAGAGTGTGGTGGATGTATGTTTTGCAAAAGAAATTAACTCTGGAAAGAATTGGAACACATCATGGAGAGAGCTAGAGGTTGATGAATTTCTGAAGGCATATAAAAGAAGTTTAAGATCAAAAGAGATAGCAAGAAAAGCTGCTGAGAGAGGGAGAAGAAACCTTGGTTATGTGCCTCCTACTGATCAAACACCGATTGAATCTGAAGAGAACAAGATCCTAAAGTGGGACAGGAAGCGTGATGGTGATCCTGTGTATAGAAACTGGTGGTTGACAGAAGGTAGACATAAAAGAAAAAGAATGTTAGCAGAACGTGAGGAAAAGAGAAGACAAAAAGCTCGTGAAAGGAGACGCAACAGGAAATGATTAAGACTTTGCTGGAAGGAACTACAGCTACATCCGAGGGGGAGTCTGTTAGTGCACAACGTCTGTAGCTTCCGTCAGCAAGAAGTCATCTTTTGTATAGTTGTATAGTTTATATGTATAGGAGATCAGGATATGGGATGGTATTGTTAAAGTGCTATGTTATAAGCCGATCGGATAGCTCAGTCGATCGAACAGTCTGTTCGATCGAGTGGCCCAACCGATCGGTTAGCCCAACCGATCGGTCAGCACTTAGTCATCCTGATGCCTATAAATAGTAGCTCAGTTTATTTAGAACCTTTTGCAACTTTGAGAACTGAGCTAGGAGATTGTCCGTGTTCTTACGATTCTGTACTTTGTCACATCAAGTAATAGAATTACAGACGGAGATTAATGGAATCACTGTGTCTTTGTGTATCATTTACGTGATCATCTGGATTCCGCACTGTGATCACATCATTAGATTCAACTACATTTACAGGAAGATCCCAACAGATAAGGGACCAACAGAACCGACTTTTATACGTTGATAAGGTCCGAGCTTAGGTAATGGGTAATGTCCGAATTTTATAAGCTTTAGCACCTTGTTCGAGTTTTAAAAGTATGGCCGGTCCGAGTTCTTTGGTGGGAGACTTGGTCCGAGTTTTAACCACATAATCATGTAGTCCGAGTTTTAATGGGGGGGGGGTATGTCCGAGTTTTAACTAATAGATATGAAGTTCGACTTTTAACCTACATGTGATCCGACTTTTATAAAGTTAAAGGGGGTCCGACCTTTTAAGCTTTGTAAGGGGTCCGAGTTTTGTGACAACACCCCCACATGTCCGAGTTTTAACCCCCATACCCCCTATCCGACTTTTACCCCTCATCTATGTTGTCCGAGTTTGGAATTATAAAACCCTAGAATGCTAACAAAACCCTAGAGGTCCGAATTATAAATGGGGGAAAAGATATGTTAGGGTTTTGTAAACCCTTTAGTCCGAATTTATTACCTGGAATGCTGTCTAATCTTCTGTTGTGCTGATATGTCAAGCCGTTGTGAATTAAGCATGATTGTTATCCTGATTACATACTAATTGCCCGAACTTTACAAGTGATGTGTGTGTAAAAGCTTACTACATGATTCTGTATATGATTTCATGCTGCTGTTCATTCTGCTTATAACTGTATGATCCGATATATGATTGTATGAAGTCGAATGCAACTGTATGATCCTGCATACGTGAATATTCCATGTGATTTCATCATGTACACAATAAACACACAAAACACGGTTGCTTGAATATCAAGGATTTGCAACCCTAATTTGATGCAAACGCTTACATCGTATCATGTGTAACATATCCTAGGTCGTGTGTAACGGACTTAGACATTTAATTAATCCTAGAAGCAATAACATACCGAGCAAACCAAGGTGAGTTCACACTCTTACTAAGGCATGGGATTCCCAGGGCACGGGAACTGGGATTGAAGGAATGAGATTGAATAGAATCGTACTTACACTATTACTAGACTACCATACCATCGTCCTCGGTTGTGCAGGACACATACGTAAAACCTACGTATACTTATGCTACTCGTTATCCTCGGTTGTGAAGGATACTCACATAAAACCTACGTGAAATTATACTCACTACTGCCTCGGTTGTGTCAGGCACTTACGTAAAACCTACGTAAACCCCCACGTACCCCTATCCTCGGTTGTGAAGGATTACTTACGTAAAACCTACGTAAACCCCCGCGTACCCCTATCCTCGGTTGTGAAGGATTACTTACGTAAAACCTACGTAAACTTGTACGTGTTACTGTTCTCGGGATATGTAGAACACTTATGGTTACGAATAGTCTAGTGGTTATACAACATGGGAAGCCCCCACCAATAGAACGTACTAGCGGCCCAGTAGAGCCACATGTTACAAACGAATATACTATTACGCATTTACTTTCTGTGAACTCGCTTAACTAGTTGTTGATCCTCTGTTACATACCTTGCAGGTCATTAGATACATGGAGCTTGCACAGGGAGGAGCTGGTCGTTGTGGGCTTGGATCATGATTGTCTTGTTAAACACTTACGACATTTGATACTTTATTATGATGGGTTTTATTTATACGCTTCCGCTAAACTGTGATAACTTACTTATGTTTTGGAACACCTTTCATATGGATTTGGGTTGGTTGAATAGCAATTACTTTTACTATATATATTGTTCTATATGATTGGTGGCTTGATCCTGGTCAGTCACACTCCCAAGCGGTGATACTCCGCAGGTGGATTTTGGGGGTGTGACATTAACGATTACAAATGGTCGCAGAGGCGAAGGCGGAGCTATGGGGCTGGTGCCCACCTTAAAAAAACATAGTTTCGAGTGTTCTTCATAAAATTTTGTATTCACCCCACTATTAATTTTGATGTTGATGCGAATCCAGATCGATTTCGAACTCCCAACACAATTGCAAAGAACACGTATCATGTGCGCGAAATCCATGTACGTGTCTGGCTCGACACAAGAATGTAATAATATGATGATTCGATTGATGATATGACAATGTACAAAACCTTGAATCACCTTGTAGCACTTTTTTCTCTCTAGATCTTCTCTAATGCTCCAAAGTTGCAAAAAGTTCTAATTTCTAAACATATGGCTCCTATTTATTGGGCTCATATAAGGAAGGCCTCCTTATTTACAATTATGCCATTCCCTTATATTTAACAATATTAAACCTTGTTTTGTTCTATTTCTCTGCTACGAAACAAGATTGATGGAAGTGATAGACACTATGTACTCACAGACTCCCCTTGGATATTATTGCAGTCAATCTCGTAGCTTTCTGTCTTCTCTCTCTCTCTCTCTCTCTCTCTCTCTCTCTCTCTCTCTCTCTGAGTCTTCTATAAGCTTTGACATCTTCATTACCACAGACTCCCTCTTCAAGCTCCTCTTGATTCTACGTTCTGAAGCAGCTCCCCCTTTCAGTTGACTCTTTCTCCAGGCTCCCCCTTTCTTTAAGCTTCCGTGCTTTTCAGGATCGACACCTGCCTCTTTGATTACAAGCTCCCCTTGCTTTGATCTCGTCTTCAGACTCCCCCTTAGTCTTAGCTATCGGGATCGTAATCTGGTTCAACATCTGAAAATCTAACAATTTCAAATCACTTGTAAAATATTTGACAATTTAGATCATCCAGACTTGGTAACCCGGCTTTAAGTATAAATGTAATGATATATAATCTCCCAGAATTATCCGACTCTACTCCCCCTATCAACTAACTCTATACATTTGACAGTGACAAGCATTCAACTACCGAAATCCTTACAGATAATCACCCAAGTCCAAATTAATGACCTTGTAGATTTTCACAAACTATTTTTTTGAATTTTTCAAGTAAAACTTCAAGTTTCAAACTTATGAACTTGTTTATTTTTCAAAAACATGTTCAGCATACTTAGATTTTGAAACTCAGCTTTCGAACATCGGTTGTCGAAAATAAAGAAGAAATAAAATCTTTTTGATTTTTTCAAAGTTTATGCTAAAACACGCATAAAATCTTTTTGTGATTTTTCTTTAACGAAAAGCAGTCACAAATATTTACAGTCAATATTTTTGTTTGAGTTCGTGTCAGAGGATCATGTCAGTTTATGACAAATCACTAGCACTGGTGAGCTATAAACACTTTAAGTTCTAAACGAATCACTTAGTTTGTCAGTATACTGATCTATTTAAATTCTCACACAATTTTCAATTGTTTCGAGATACGAGATTTAGTGTTTTAAGATCTTATTCGCGTGTCCCACCTCAGAATATACTCCCGTATCAAGATTCCCTAGATTCAGACTTACAGGTGAGTATGCTATATTGATATCTGTACTCTGGGTTAGTGCGAGACCTTGAGAGCTCAGGTATGAACTACGGTTCAGTCAAAGAGATGAAGAACCACCAAATCTTTCTGATCTCCACCTATTGTCATCTCATCCTCCTCATCTTTATCAGATTTAGAGTAGAGATCTATAGAACCACCAAATCTTTCTTCTATACTTAAATTTGTCTTTCTAGCAGCAAATTCATAATTTACTTCAACAGACTCATCAGAATCTGATTCTGTTGAGTTCTACACAAAGTTAAAAGAAGGATTGGTATGTACACCTGATCTGATGATGTTTTCTATATCCATCTTGAACGTGCGTGTTAGGATCGATTCTGTTGCACTTGAATGCTCCGTTGATTGTGTAGATCTCGTATCGTGTGCAGAATCCAAGTATGAGAGTGGATTGAACAAGATTAAGTAATTATAAGCTGTTTTCTATAGATGATGTGTAAGTACAAAACCACAAAAACAGTTGGATACAGTTTCCTCACTCTAACATCCAAAGTTTTAAATGAACAATACCTAACATGCTATTTACAGATTTCCTAGGTCCGCGCAAACATATATGCAGATGGACTAGTATGCGCGGATGTACAATAACTATGGACGGACTCCTTGCGCACGGACCTACTTGACCAAAACCATAATCCCACGCAGCATGTTGATCCGTGCGGATCAACATTCTAGATTCGTGCAGATACACTTTGTTCCCCATCCGTGCGGACCTGAGCTTGAACATGTGAATATTATACTTTAAAGCACCTTGTCTTGATCATTGGTTAGCTACGATACGTGATTGACAGAAGCGATAAACATATGCACTCACAAACTCCCCCCTTGGATATTGCTGCAGTCAAACTCGTTGCTTGTCTTTATCAACACTCTGAGTCTTTTAAGAAGCTTTGACAAAGTTAGAACCACAGACTCCCCTTTACGTCCTGCTTCATCAGCTCGCCCTTTCGTCAGACTCTCTCTCCAGGCTCCCCCTTGCTTTGAGCTTCTAGGATCGTAACCTGGCTCAATATTTGATAATTTGACAATTCAAAACACTTGAGAGAATTTCAATTTCACAATCAGAAACCTAGCTCTTAACATAAATCATTTAACAATTAAAAGCAGTTAAGATTATCCAGGAGTATGAACTGGCTCTAAGCACAAATATTTGACAATTAGATCAAAGAACTTGTAAACCCAGGATTGAATCACCTAGCTCAACTCCCCCTATCAAACAACTATATATATGACGTTAAAGCATCCAACTTCCTAAACCCTCTCATATAATCAAATTCAATTTAATGACCTTGATTCATCTGATTATTAACCAAGTCCAAATTAATGACCTTGGAGATTCACAAACTGTTTTTATTTTTCATTATAAAACCTCAAGTTTCAAATTAATGAACTTGTTTATTTTCTAAGACATGATCAACATACTTAGATTTTAAAACTTAACATTCCAACATCAGTTGTCGAAACATAAAGTAGAACAAAATCTTTTTGTACTTTACAAAGTTTATACTAAAACACACTAAAAATCTTTTTGTGATTTTTATGTAATAAAATGCAATAAAGAAATATTCACATGTTTATTTGTGTTTGAGTTTGCATCAGAGAATCATTTCAGTTTATGACAAATCACAAGTAACATTGATCTATATAAACTTTAATTTCTAAACGATTCACCAAGATTGTCAGTATACTGATCTACTTAAATTTTCACATAAACTTCAATTGATTCAAGATATGAAATTAGTGTCTTAAGAACTTAACTTATGTGTGTGTCCCACTTCAGAATATACTTCCGTATCAAGATTCCCTAGATTCAGTCTTACAGGTGAATATACCTAAATGATATTTGTCTCTGGGTTAGTGTGAGGCCTTGAGAGCTCAGGTTAGAAATTCCGTTCAGTCAAAGAGATGAAGGCTCGACTTAACTGTGTTCCAATTAGGAATCTTCTTTACAACTGCACCTAATATATATCTTTCGATATTTTCTCAATTTTTATGCAGAGGGAAAGTTTTAAGCGCAAAAGCATTATATGAGGTCTAGGTCATTGCTGACGCAAAATCGGAAGACCAAGTATAATACCCTAGATATCAATAAATATAAAGACCTAATATCTCATAATCAGGCAATCTCTCAAACGAAATTTCGGAGTACTAATTCATATATCCGAGAGATGTTCCCCATGAGATAAGAAAGTTATTGATTTAGGTTTACATCTCGAAATCAATTTATGAAGTGTGTAAAAACCTACTGGATTATCATCAATGAGACCGTTTATCACTTTTTGACTTTCCATTTCTTTAGCATGCTATGATTGTCAACTGATATACTATCATTTCCTCTTTTTACACAAAAATCTTTTGAATTTTTCTCATGTTTTTTACTTTATCAAATTTTCAAATGTTTTGTGTTTTCAAAAGTTTTACTCCCCCTAAAATCCAAAACATTTAAAGAAAATTTGACAAATCGATGTAGACAACTTCATTTTGCCATCCATTTTCTGCTTCACATTCTCTGTTTTTCTCATAAACACCCCCATGATTAACAAAATATTGATTTTTGACATATTAAGATCATTTTCAAAATTTTTTTTTTAACTACATGGAAAAAAACCTTGTTGTACCAAGTTTTGTTTGTTCAGCCGTGAGGGTTTTGGTGTATTCCGTCAACAATTTTTCAAAAAAAATTTATTTTAATAATTTAAACACAAACAATTTTTATTTTTATGTTCCTCTATTTTTTTGTTTTGGTTTATGTTTTATTTATTATTATTAACAAAACAAACTTCCTGTTTTTCATCCACAAGAATTTGCCTCCTCCCGTGCCAGGCTGCTCCGCTGCTCTTGTTGACTTTCTGTTGGCTTCAGGAACCTGCACATTCACACAACTCAATTACTTGAATAATGCAACCCAGGACTGTTTGACCTTAGGTATTTTGACATAATAAGAATCATTCAATTTCAGAAAATCTTTGTCATTTTTAACAAAAACTATCATTCTTATTTTCAACCTTCTTGGTTGAATCGATTTTCCGTTTCTCGTTAACAGAAGCATTTTGTTTTTTGACCTCCTAAATTTGTCCATTTGAAACATTTCTTTTATAAAACCTTGAATCATTCTGAATGTTTTCTTTTGACAAATCAACTTTTGGTTTCCATATTTGTTTTGCTTCAAACTTGGATGTTTTTTATTTCTAAATTTATTTTGGCTTTGAAGTTTCAACCTTTAGTTTCCAAATCTGTTTTAACTCAAATTTGGGTGTCTTTTGTTTCCAAGCTTGTTTTTGCTTAAACTTGGTTGACTTCTGTTTCCCAACTTCAGATTGCTGTTTTTTCTTTTCAACCTCAACAGGCTTTAGATTTTGTGGACATTTACGACTAACGTGTCCAACTTGTTGACATTTAAAACATGTTTCTTTGAAACATCTTTGGCATGTTGTTTTTGTTTCTTTCGAGCATAAAACTCTTCATTAGTCTGTCGACTAAATTTGAGTTCTTTCTCTTCTTCGAAAGTTGTTCCATGAACAAATTTCATCTTTTTCTGATAATTTGTCTTCTCAGCCCGTTTCTTTTGATTTTGTTTCTTTTATAACCCAACCCAGCCTTTGTGTTTCTCTTCTGTAACCAGGTTTGTTATAAAAAGTTTTCCTGCTCGCTTTACCGGCAAATTTGTCAATTTTAGTTTTTTCGATTTCTACGAGTTTAAAAACTTTATCAATTTTATCCGCAATTACATTTTGAATCGGAACTTCAATATCTGGGAACAATTTGTCTGATCCAATCATGTAATATGCCAATCCTATTGAATTATCATTCCCAGTTTTATCATATTTTGAATTCTTCAAATAATTTTTTTGAAAAGTTTCCTCATCTTCAACCTTTGATTCGGACTTATCAGTTTTGGTAGAATCTTCTTTCGAAAAGCTTTCAATAACCTTACTTACCACCTCTGAATCACGAACCTCATCAGATTTGGAGTAAGTCACATCAATGTTATCAGGCAATTGGTCAACCATGTTAATTCCCTTTGCCACCTTTTCGTCATCATAAAATGTATAATTATTCTCCAACGGTGGTAGCACCTGATGATATTCTGATCCAATGCCTTTTTTGTGCTTTTCAGAATCATGATCATCTGGTGTGATGTTGAAAATACGTTCAAGAATGTACGAAGAAGCATGATAACTTAGAAGTTTTATTAATTTTCTTTTCTTTTTCAGCCAATTCACGTTTTACTTCAGCAAGTTCATCAATATATTGTTTTAAAACCCGTTGTTTACCTTCATAATTAGCTTCAAGAAATCTTGTCGTTTCAATATATTTTAAAAGTCTTCTTTCAATACTTTTAATTTCACTTTTCACAGATTTATATGCTTCTTTTACTTTATAATATGATAATTTCATCTCATCATACTCTTTTTGTGTAACACCTCGAAATTTTGCGTCCAATAATGTATTGACACGTGTCATAAGTTTACACGTGGTATTAGATACTAAACAAGGACTAAAGTTGACAAACATAGAAAGTATGTGAATCCAAGGGTTCAAAATGTCAACGAGGGATAAATATATCATACATTAACCCTAAATGATGCTCGTACCTTCAAACGAATGAATCATGGATCATACGGAACGAAATGTGGAAGAAAGTGAGGAATTACACAAACTACAGGGGCCAAATATGTCAACATGTTTAAGTTATACCTCTGAGTGACCTTTTGACAAACCCGAAGCTTTGTAACGGTTAATTATGCTCACTAGAATACTTGACAAAAATTTCATAAAGTTTCGTTATCGTATGAACAAGTTGTGATCAAATTCGTATGCGAGGGATTAAAGCGTCAACTTTGAAAGTTAGGACTTTTCGGGTAACAATAAAGTTAACCGGGGACTTAACGAAATGAGTATTGGTCTTGAAGCCCCTAAACGTCAATTTGGAGGGCTCAATCTGCAAGAAAATGATGGCCAATCAGAGTTTGAAGAGCCAAGGATCAAATCGCAAAAATCAGAAATTGAAGATTTGGTGCAGAAGGGGGGTCGCGCGACGCGAGGCCCAAGGGGGGGTCCTTCGCGTCACGCCTAGGCCTGTCTGATCGATTTTTTTTGCTCCATGCCTGCCTTTTCAACTCTAACCGACTTATATGCATTAGGGCCCTCAGGGACACTTGTGGATGGGTTGTGGTTAGTGGTAGACTTGTGTGTCAACATTTTGTGGTGATTAAATCACTATATAAAGGACCATTGTTGCAACAAGTTCTTCACACCTTTCTCTTGCACTTCTGATCACTTCTGGAGCTCCAAAGTAGAACCAAGCCATCCCTAGTCGTGCATAGGACTTTGGTAAGCACCCTTAACCTTTCCTAGTTGAGTTTTTGCTTAGTTATAGCTTAAAAGTCAAACCGTCGTAATTAACGGTTGACTTAACGATTAATCACAAATGGTCCAGTGATTAGCCGAATCAAAGGTAGTTATATGTTGGTAATTATGTGGGCTTTAAACCCTTAAAAGGGCACCCTCTGATTCCCACTCTAACTAGTCCAAATGTCAAGTAATGTAGATTGCGTGTAACCTGTTTTAACACTCATAAAACATGAGAATAAGTATATTAACTAGTCTAAGCTTGTTTGATCTGACCATTTACTATTTTGACCCGGTTCGGAACCGAAAGTCGCAAAACTTTGACTTTTGCTTTGACTTCAGTTCTGACCCATTATGGTATGTTTTAGATATGCCTTAGGACTCTCTTAGGACCATGTTACATGATGGTATAACCCTCTGTGACCGGTTCGTTGTTTGTCCGAGTCTTTTGCACATTTCCGTTAAATACCTAAGAGTTGACCATAACGCCCTTTTTACTTTAAAACGAGAATTTCGGATATGTGAATGGACAATAACCTTAGTTACTGATTTCTAAACTTGTCCCTAAAATTTCACGTCAATCCGAGGTCTAGAATAGGAGTTATGCTAAATAGCGCAATTACGGAAACTTTAGTAATTAAACGGCGCATTTAGCGTAAAGCCTATCTAAACCCAAATTTCGACACCAAACCTTTTACACACTGATGTAAAATAATATTTTGGGATTTTTAAAGATTTTTAATTATTTTTAACCTGCTCATAACCTTTGGTTACGGCATCGATTCGGTAAATACCGAATATAGCCTTTTCGGACATAACTTGACTTCTACGTGGTATTTTGACCCGATTCCAGTTGCTACTGATTTTAAATAATAAATAGAGTATTTTGGACTTTATAAACTGTTCGGAAAACTCAGATTCCCAGCAGAACTCAGAAACCTCTTTTATGACCTTTAAAATGACCGAAATACCCCTACGGGGCGTATATTGGATTTAAACTCGTTACGGGCATAATGGAAGGTATCCTACTGATACCATAACCTCTTTAGAGCATGTTAACTTAGGAAACCTGTGTAGGACTCTTACGGGTACCCGTTACGCCTTTTGCGCGCACGGTTCGGTTTATGTAACTAGTTTACATAAACTAGCCAAAACGGGTCAAACCTTATCGTTTTTACTTCAAACTCCAGAGTGTGGTTATTATACCCATATAAAACAAGTCTTCAAACTTGTGGGTCCAAATCACATTCCATTCCCGGTTTTCGCCTCTCACGCGATTAAACCGTATTTATCCTTTGAAACTGACTGGTCTAAGCTAAGGCTAAATTAAAGACCCATTAGGATTCTAATAGGTTGTTATAAACCTTCGTTCCAGAATAGGAGACCAGTAAAAGATACTTGCATTTGTTTGATTGAGGTTATTACTTGCTTAGGTAAATACTTTTAACTTATTTTCCGTTATACGGGCTTGGGTTACGGTATTTAAAATACCGCTTGGTCGGGCAATTGACCCCAACTCATTAGTAGCTGGGTATTATCAATGTGACCCGTTTAAAAAATGGTTTTGTTGGCTTTACGCCTTTGGGAGCTTAATGACCATGTCCCGGATATCCTTGGCATCATTTTACGAAATGGCCACGACCCCGACACCCGGGTGTAGGCGTACACCCGACAATGTGTCTATATTAATTAAAGGTGTAACCGTTGGTTTTCCCGCCATGGCTTTTTGCTTTGTGGCATGTCTATTAACCTTAAACCCGGCACGACCCGGGCGACCGAACGCATAGTGAACATGTAATTCTTTTACAAGATTTAATCAATAAATTATCCCAAGTTACAAAGAGTTTGTGCCTTGTGCATTCAAATCAATTTTATTAAACATTTTTACAAAAGTGTCGGTTGAATGTATTACCAGTGTAAACTGACGTATTTTCCTCAAAAAGATTAAATGCAGGTTCTGTACGTTTTAGGCTGGCCACTCCTTAAGCATCGTTAGAGTCTCGCAAGCTTGGGATGCCATATCTGTTGAACAATAGTTATATTTTTATTTTGATCCCCTGTGGATTTGTTTCGACTATTCGTGATACTTGGATATTACAATCAATGGTTGAAATATTATCTATCTTTATGCTTCCGCTGTGCATTTAAATATTGTGGTTTGACTATATTGTTGCCAACTACGTCACGGTAATCCCCCACCGGGCACACCGGTGAAACACGTGGATATCGGGGTGTGACAGGTTGGTATCAGAGCCAACGTTGAGTGAATTAAACACTATCCTTATGTGTTTAATCTCAATGACACAATTGCACATACTCGAGTCTAGACAAGAACATAGCACAAATTCGAATTGTTATTCCAGTTTGTCTTTTATTGTTTGTTGTGGTTTAAAAATTTGTTAAGCAGGAAATATGCCACCAGCAATTAGAGGAGGAGGAAGAGGCAAAGGGCCGATCACTACTCACAATGATCACGAGGCCGGACCTTCGAACATGCGAGCTCCTTCCAGCACAAGGAGTGAAGAACCTCAGAGACGTAGGAGGAACCTCTTTGAGCCAGCAAGACGGTCTACCTCACACAGTTCGACACCTTCATACCGTCACTCTTTTGGACCAAATTCAGAGAACGAGCCCAGTAACCCTCAACCTTCGTTTATACCTCTCCAGCGATCTGTTTCGCACCGTTCCTATGGCGATCCTACTCCTTTCTTCCAAGGCCAGTTCAACCCGGCTGATTATGTCCAAGAACCGATAGGTTATAACCCTTTAGGACCTGAAGACCATTTCTCCAAAGATAATGCGGTAGATATGGACGAGGACACGGATCCCATCAAACCCGCTAGAGGTACTCCCAACCATCCTATCGAGATCTCTGATGGCTCATCCTTTCATGGAACACCCTATCAGGGTCCCGACAGTTACCAGGCGAGGTTTAACCAGTGCGAGTGGTACTTTACACCCTCTCACCATTCGTCACCTCACCAGCAGCAACAGCAGCAGGATCCTTCAGAGGATTCGCGTTTCGTGGCAGTTATGCCACCGCCTCCACCACCACCAGTTCAACAAGCACCTCCTGGTCCGCCAAGGCGTAGGAGATCAGGCGCGCGGATGTCCACCCGAGGAGGGGAATTTCACTTCAGCACCCCTCGCCACTCGAGTGCGAGTCATTTTCCGCCATTGCCTGAAGAACCCCAAATGGGTGAACCTTCGAGCCACCCAACAGAGGTGAATTCTGCACCAGTTGGACCACCTCTGCCACCATTTGGGTATGATAACCCTATACCTGCGTACGCCGGTTCCACAGCGTACAACCCGTTTGAGCAGCCGACTCACACGCACTACAACTATAATTATGCGGATGCCGACCCATACGTGGTAGCGGCCAATTACAACGCCCTCCATCCCGACAGACCTTATGGGGATCCTTGGGGATTAGGATACGCAGCTCATGGATATCCAGCTCCTACTAGAACTCCGGCTCAGCAAGTAACACAGCAGCCACGTTTTTCCCCACCAAAACAGGAAGAAATCCTCCACCGTTTGAATCGTGTGGAACGAGACTTTGAGCAAGAACGTAAGAACAATCGTGGATTCCTTAAAGGCCTTGTAAACCTGCTAAAAGGGAAGAAGAAATGAGATCATTAGTCTTTATATGTTCTATTGTAATTCTTATTTCAATCAAGCCCCTGTTTTGGTCCCTGCGTGGACATTTTTACGTTTAGTCCCTGCGTGGACAATTGCCTTTCAGTCCCTGCGTGGACTTATCTTTTTGTCCCTGTGCGGACATTTATCCTAGTATTTGGTCCCTGCGTGGACTTGTTTTCTGTAAACCTCTGCGTAGGTGTTTTGTCTATTTCAAAGTCCCGTTTAGGGTAGTATGTAACCTTTTACATGGATTGGAGTGTTAAGTTTATCAAATTCATTTTGTCTATATGCACTATTATATGAAATAACTAATTCAAAAATCATTCTTTTTAAATTAATCTACCTAAATAAAGAATCTTAAGAGTGAAACCTAGCCTGGTGTCATTATAAGACCCGGCCAAGATGGTAAGACCTAATTAAAAGATTCAGATTCTGGTTAACTTCTGTAAACATGTTAACATTCCTGGCAGACGTGATTCGTTAAAATCACACGTGTCATCTTACACAAGGATCCTTATTGTTGATGCATAGAATGTCTGTTGACTACGTCTACAAGAAGTCTGAGGTCAAGATTGGTCAACAGGTGGTCAAAATGTCAATATTATGTAAATTAGACATAGGTCCGCTTTTATGGTCTTTAGAATAGAGGTCCGCTTTTATGTACATTAAGTCTGGTTCGCTTATAAGTCCTTGGTGGGTTCGCTTATAAGGTTCGCTTATATGACTGGTCATATCAGCGAACCACATAGTCTATATATAGGATTGTCTTATCAGCGGATCTGTAGTACGTGTATGTGTGCTCAGGAGCCGAAACTCTGTCAAAATTACATTTGAAAGCAATAAAAGCAGTGGAATTGAAAGGACAAGCTGTTGTAACATCATATGTACTGATTCCGCCTTTATATGTGATGATGAGCTACCTTGACTGACGTTTTAGGGTCAAACAACGGTCCAACAAGTGGTATCAGAGCTCAGGACGAGGAGTTCATACTACTACAACTTATATCTGCAGAAATTTCTCTTTTCTACTCACTTTCTCTCATATTTTTTCGGTTTTCAGTGGTTCCTACAGTTGAAATTGTCTGAAAATGTTCGAATATATTGTGTAAAACATACTAATAACAAACCCTAGAAAGTTTTAGATTGAAATTCGGACTAAAAATGGTTAAAACCGGATAAACACAGTGGTTCGTTTTTTCGAACAAACGGTTCGTTTTCTGGACAAAATTGTTAGGTTCGCTCGTAATACTTAACAGGTTCGCTCGAATTACCTGTTTGGTTCGCTCATTCAGACAATTTTACTGGTCGATCCACTCGAACGGACATAATCAGGTCCGCTCGAACATACACTTTATGATCCGCTCGAACGTGATTACTTGGTCCGCTTATCTGTTCAAGAACAGATTCGCTTATACGATCCAACACAAATGGTCCGCTTTTACAAACATTATTGGTCCGCTCGAACGAACATTGTCTGGTTTGCTCGAACAACTCATTGGCTCGCTTATTTGAACTACATAGATCCGCTTTTGTGGTTCTGTTTTCAAAAGTTTCAGAAAATTTTCTAAGTATTGGTTGATTTTGAAGGTACAATCAAAATGGATGATATTTTCATGAATCCCTTCAGCGACATGTATGCTTTCATGGGAAGTTCTGGAAACAACGATACGTCTTCAAGCAATACGAACGAGGATCCACCAAAAGAAAGAAAGAAGGAAGCTTGGGAGTCCGAAAGTGCATTTGGTACATTTAACAAACCTCCTAAGCTGATGGCTATAGAAGATTACAGCAGGTGGGCAACAAAGTTCGAAGACTAGTTGATGGCATTCGCTTTTCCCAGCTGGAAGAGTATGAAGAATGGTTATGCCGAGGGAAAGAAGAATGGTGAAGCATTGAGATCGGCTGAAGAGATTGAGAGTTTTGTGGCCGAGCAAAAGTGTGTGGCATTATTGTTTCAATCGGTGCGGGAAGACATCATTTCGCTGATAGATTACTCAAATGCTAAAGATTTATGGGATAAACTCGGAAAGAAGTGTCTTGGAAGCAAAGAGATTGTAAAGAACAAACGAAAGCTTCTTAGAAAAGAATTTCATCTTTTTGGTTGTCTAAAGAATGAATCGGTGTGTAAAATGATAGAGAGGTTTGGTCATCTGAAACTAGAGTTAGCAAGACATGAAATCAAGTTTTCTGATGAAGAACTAGTTGACAAATTATTTGATTCATTACCAGATGAGGTTGATTGGAGATACTATGCGCTTATGTTGAAGAACACTATTGCTCCTAAAGATTTGACTCCAGATTTGGTGATTGAGAGACTTGAAAGTCACGAGCTAGAACTGAAGAAAACTTACAAAGTAAATCACTCTTCTTCTCAGCAGAATTTGGATCTTTATTATCCAAAGAGCATGATGCCAACAGCAACTTCTCCAAAGACTGCATTTTCAGCTGAGAATGTATCTTCAGTAAGCAAAGAAATTCAAAGCAATCCAAGTAGCGGAAGTCATAGTGGTTATCATAGTGGATCTACGTCTTCTGCAAATCGTTCTGATGTAAAGTTTTCTTGCAATATCGCGATAGATTTGAAGAACGCACAGAATTTTGATGAGGAGTCGGCTAAGCAACAGATGGTCTTTTTGGCATCTGTGCTAGAGTCTTATGAAGGGTTGGTAGCTGGTAAGATCGGGAACACAAATCTGACGAAAGAAGATTACGATCAGATAGACCCCGAAGAAATGGAGCTTATTGACATTCGTTGGGCAATGGCAAGTGCTGTTCGACGTGCTCAGCGTTTCATGGAAATTACCGGGAGAAAGACGATTAGTGGTCCGTCTACAAAGTTGGGGTTCGACAAATTGAAGGTGACGTGCTTTAAGTGTAAGCAGAAGGGTCACTTCAAGCGTGAATGTAGAAACGCGTACGCTGATGAGTCAGAGAATCCGTTTAGAGACGATTACTACAAAAAGGCAATCTACCATCAAAATAAATCTGAGCCGCCCAGATTGAAGCAGTCTGAAGATAACAGAGACAAATCAAGGGCTCTGGCTGTGATTTACGACGATGAGGGGTACGATTGGAGTAAAGAAATTCTACCAGAGGAAGATGCGGTGGGTTACGCATTCATGGCAAGTAATGATGAACCCATTCCGTGGAAAGATGATCGTACTGAGGAACAGAAGTATAAATACCGGAAGATGATTGCCGAAAACAAGATTATCAGACTTTCTGGTATCTTTCTGGAAGCTAGAAGAGCAAATAGATGGGATCCAGATAGAGAGTGCTACCTTGATAGGTATGGCAACATCGCGATTGATGACAAAACGCTAGATATCGAAGCCATCATCAAGGAGTACAAAGAAGAAGATGAATACTGGCAGCACAAGTGGTGGGGAACGCCAACTGAGAAGATGATTGAAGAAGAAAAGGAGAAAGAGAGAAAGGAGAAAGAAGAGAAAGAGAAGAAAGAAAAAGAAGAGTTTGAGAAAGCAAAGCAGTTTGATACGGGATTGATCGATACTACGCAGGATTTGACGTCTGAGAACCTGGGAAAAATGGCTGACAAGGTGCTGGCTGCGAAAGCACTTGAGGTAGACCCTAAATCTGTTACTGAGTCAAAGGGGCAGGTCAGTCAAATTGCGTCAACAAATGCGTCAGGTAACAAGGTCGACGGAAATGTTGACTACAAAAATTGCACCAAACAATGCAATTTTTGTGGCACTGTCACGTATCTTAACAATGAGAAAATCAAGAATCTGACAACGAAAGTTAAAAATGTTGAGGATCAGATTCTAGGTCGTGATAAAACTGTAAAAAGCTTCAACTGAACGGATCAAAGAATTAACGGCTCAAATCGAACATGATAAAACTGAATGTGAGAAAATAAAATGTGAAAATGAAAAGTTAATTCTTGAAAACCGTCAAATTTCTGAAAAGTTTGAAAAATTGAAAAGCATTGTCAAAGATAGTGATGATCGAAATGGAAAAACGTTTAAAGAAAACGAACATCTAAGAGCTGTGGTGAGAATAAAAGAAGAATCAATTAACAATCAACTGGATGAAATTGCTAAATTGAAACTTAAAGTTCAAGAAGCTGAAATTGAAAATGAAAGAATTCAGTTGAAGTTAAACAGCTATAGCTCAGCAAGCTTTGTTTTGCAGCATATTGTTCCCAAACCTTTAGGGAAAAACAAAGCTGGCGAAGATGTGTTTTCTGATGGAACGGGTGTAGGGTTTCACAAAGTTCCACCGCCAATCTTAGACAACTACACGAAAAAGCAGTCTAGTTTGGTGGAAATTAAGGAAGAAAGTGATGTTAAACTTCTTGAGAACATTGATGTCACGTTCACGTCTTCCAATGACGAGGGTGTCCAAAGTGATGTGGTGAAAAGTGTGGTAGACAAAGTGCTTAAACCGGATTGTGACACTTCTGAGGAGGATGGGTGTTTCTTGGATAAATACATTCGAAAACAAAAGTGCAAGAAAAACTTAGATGAAGAATCAAACCTTGTCATGTACAAGATGATGGGTTCGGATAAGTTGTTTTCGGATTCAGAGTTTCCGATCGAGAATGTTAACATGAACAAATTAACAAATGTTTTCAAACTTGTTGAAGTCGAGTTGTCAGCAGTGAATAATCTGAGTCGAAAGAAAGATAGGGTTTATAACAAGAAATCGGTTAATCCACCGTGTTTTTACAATAACAACAGAAACAACTGGTCGGGTGGTTATCAGGGGGGTAAACCGCATCAGAAAAAAATGTTTCAAACAAGAGGTTTGCTGAGAAGAAAATGTTTGTAAACAGTTCAAGTTCACTTGCTGATGAAGAAAAAGAAATTTTTTCAAAAGCGAACAAAGAATTTTTTGAGAAGAGAGCTTCGCAGGCTCAGTCTGAAGGCACGAGTCAGGTAGCTGATACTCGTACTTGTTTTAGATGTGAACAGGTTGGTCATATTGCACGAAAGTGTACATATGTGAAGCCTAAGACTGAAGCTGTGAAGGCTCAACAAAAGAAGGTTGATGTGAAGGGTAAAGCACCGATGTATGTTGAGAAGAAAGTTGTTGAGAAGAAAAACGTTAAAATCGACAACGTAAAAGTAAAAACTGAACCCGTAAAGAAGTTGGTAACTCAAAATGATAAATTTTATAAAAGGGTTGCAGTAACTCAATAGGTGTGGAAACCTAAAATTGAGTCAAAAGTTGAGAAGAAAGTTTCAACTTCTGAGGAGAAAAAGGCTGAAGAGCCATTTACTGTTGATTATGATGCAAATTTTCCGCCTCTTAAGGCTGAAAATTTCAAAATTCAAATTGCGAGAGTCCAGGTTGCACCTAAGGCTGATGAGGCCTGGGTGGACTCAATGTTTGACTAAACAGTTTGAATTGCCGGAGCTTCCTGGATCGCGAAGCATGAATCGGCATCTTTCTTGAAGTTGTTTAAATGATGATTTGTTATATGCAGGATCTTCCAAAACTTGTATCCAGGTGGATAATGGATAGTGGAGCATCGAGACATATGACAGGGAAGACCGCGCTGCTGTATGATGTGAATAACATTAACGGTGGTTATGTGGGTTTTGCGGGTAACCAAGGAGGAAGGATCATAGGTGAAGGAACGTTATCGAATGGCGTCATAACGTTTGAGAGAGTTAACTACATCGCTGAGCTGGAGAACAACCTGCTGAGTATCTCCCAGATCTGTGACAGGATGTATACTACTCATTTCACCGACAAAGAATGTTTGATCTTGAAACCGGGATTTGTGATACCTGAAGAATGGATCATCATGAGGGCACCAAGAGTCAATGATCTGTACGTGTTGGACATGAGCGTCGCTACTACAACCACGGGTCAGGCTCATTGTTTTGTGTCCAGAGCAACGGAAAAAGAGTCAAGGTTATGGCACCGAAAGATGGGGCATATTCACCTAAGGAAGATGAATCACTTAGTGCATAACGACTTGGTCACAGGAGTGCATGTCAAAGGTTTTCATCTGGAAGGGGAGTGCATAAGTTGTGTCAAAGGAAAACAGAAGAAAGAGTCTCACCCCACAAAGCAAGTTAATTCAGTTTCAAGACCATTGGAAAGACTTCACATGGATTTGTTTGGTCCAGTGAATGTCAAGAGTATAACAGGAGATTCCTACTGCTTGGTCATGACTGATGATTATTCCATATTTTCTTGGGTTATGTTTTTGAAATCCAAAGACGAAACGTTTGACAGCCTGGTAGCGTTGTTTAAAAGAATTGAGAATCTGTACCAGAGGCCGATCTGTAGAATTCGCAGTGATAATGGTACTGAGTTCAAAAACAGTAAGATGGAAGAATTTTGTGATGAAAGAGGTATACTGCATGAGTTTAGTGCTCCGTACACTCCGCAGCAGAATGGAGTTGCAGAACACAAAAACCGGACGCTAATCGAAACAACCAGAACGATGCTTGCAGACTCTAAGTTACCAATTAATTTCTGGGCTGAAGCTGTTTCTGCTGCATGCTATACTCTCAACAGAGTTCTTACTGTAAAGAAGTTCAACCAGACGTGTTTTGAGCTACTCAATAAACACAAACCGAATTTGAAGTATCTAGAACCGTTTGGGTCACCCTGTACGGTGATAGAGCCTAAAGGAAAGTTTGGTCCGAAGAGCGTTGAGGGAATCTTTGTGGGTTATTCAAGTCCTTTGCGACGTGTCTTCATTCCAAGCGAGAAGCAGATTATTGAGGCAGCGAATGTTGAATGTCAGGGGTACACTATGCCGCCACAGAATCCTGGTGATTCATGGAGATATAATTATGACAAACTTTGGGATTCGTTTGACATGAGAGAAGAATCAGAGGAAGAAGAAGATTTCTTTGATGAGCTGGATATTTTGCGAGAGTATGAGTCGCAGCTCAGGTTCCCAGCGGAGTATTCTAGAAGACCTCGGGAAACTTCAAATGACGATGAAGCAGGTCCTAGTAATGCTGGTGAACATGATGATGAAGTTGCTCCTGGTAATCAGTTGGAGTTGAATGATGATCAAGAAGCTGATAACATGCCAGTTTTTGACCATAGTGATTCAGACCTTGAGGGGGAGCAGATCTAGTTGTCAAGTCAAACAAACCAAGTTGGTGAACAAGATGCAGAGCAGAATGTTACTAATCTGGAGGGAAATGTAGAAGTTCCAAGCGATGTGATGTCGCGAACTCTTTCTTATCATCCAGAGGAGTTGATCATAGGAGAATTGCAATCGGGCGTTCGCACGAGACGTCAAATTGACCATGGCTTAACATGTTTTTATTCTACAGTAGCACCTTTACAAACTGAATTTTCATTAAGTTGTTTTATCTCGCAGGTCGAACCGAGAACTTACAAAGAGGCGCTTACTGAAGACTCTTGGGTCATAGCGATGCAAGAAGAGTTAAGTCAGTTTGAAAAGTTGGGAGTGTGGAAGTTAGTTGATTTGCCGGATGGTCAAAGAAAAATCAATACAAAATGGGTTTTCAAGTGTAAGAGGGACGACAGAGGAGTGGTTGTAAGGAACAAAGCTCGACTCGTTGTTCAGGGCTTTAGTCAACAGGAGGGGATTGATTTTACCGAAGTCTATGCTCCTGTCGCACGACTAGAGGCTATCAGAATTTTCCTAGCATTTGCGTCATGGAAGAATTTCAAAGTATATATCAGTTAGATGTTAAATCAGCGTTTCTTTATGGGAAGGTCAAAGAGGAGGTTTATGTTGGTTAGCCGCCGGGCTTTACTGACCCAATCCACAAGAACAAAGTTTATCTGCTGGACAAAGCGTTGTATGGTCTACATCAGGCGCCGAGAGCCTGGTACAAGACTTTGTCTCAACACCTACTCGCTAACCAGTTTATACGTGGAAAAGTGGATGCCACTCTCTTCACTAAAGTCGTTGATGGTCATCTTCTGATAGTACAAATTTATGTGGACGATATAATTTTTGGGTCAACGAATGAGAAATTGTGCAAAGATTTCGAACAGGTGATGAAGCAGAAATTCGAAATGACATCAATGGGGGAAATGAAATTCTTTCTGGGTCTACAAGTTGAACAACTTCCTGAGGGAATTTTCATTCATCAAACGAAGTACGTGCATGATATTCTAGAGAAATTTGGAATGTCAAGTTCTACTCCAGCTGCTACCCCACTTGCGACTAATCATGGGATTCACCCAGATCTCACCGGAGACAGGGCTGATGAAACGTTTTACCGTTCCATGATAGGTTCTTTGATGTATCTGACTGCTTCACATCCTGACATCATGTACCCAACGTGCCTCGCAGCAAGATTTCAGTCTAACCCGAGAGCATCGCACATGATTATTGTCAAGAGGATATTACGTTACCTAAAAGATACTCCGTCATTGGGGTTATGGTATCCTAGAAAAGGCGATTTTACGCTCGAAGGGTATTCCGATTCAGATTTCGGATGCTGCAAAGTCAACGCGAAATCAACAACTGCAGGATGCCAGTTCTTTGGTCCGAGATTAGTTACCTGGCAGTGTAAGAAACAAACATCTGTGGCGCTATCTACATGTGAAGCGGAGTACGTTTCTGCTAGCAGTTGCTGCTCTCAGATCTTGTGGATACAGCAACAGATGCGCGACTACGGTTTGCAGTTTCTTAACACACCTCTGTTTGTTGATAATGAGGCCGCAATTAACATTACTAAAAATCCAGTACATCACGCTAAAACTAAACATATAGAAATTCGTCATCACTTTATTCGCGATTGCTTCGAGAAAAAGTTGATACGAATTGAGAAAATCCACACTGACGAACAAAAAGCTGATTTGCATACCAAAGCTTTTGATAAAATTCGGTTTCAATATTTGTTAAAACTTAATGGTATGAAATTGCTTTCGGTGTCGGATAGGGGTGTGAGCGTTGATGAGAGTACTGTTGCGGATGAAGATGAGAAACAATCTGCGATGGTTTGTCGGTTTTTTACGTGTTTTGGTATTTAGGGGGAGATAGATAGTTGTACATAGTTATACTTTAGTAAAATACAAAAACAGTAAAAAATGCAAAAATCCAAAAACATGATAAAATTGAAAGAGAGCTTGTGTATATAGGGAAAATGATTGTACATCGGCTAGACAATTACAGTATGCTAAAGATTTGGAAAGATAAAATGAGTTAAACAGTCTCACTAACGATGTGTCGATAGGTTTTCGCACATTTAGTAAATTTATTCGGGATACAAACCTAAAATTTCAAACTGGTGAAATTCGTGGGGAACACTACTTGGATATATAGGTAACCCCTGAAATCTCGTTTGATAGGTCTCGTATTCTGATATACTAGGTGTTTATACTCTATGATGTCTGGGGTATTATTCCGGGACTTCTGCTGAACGGTAGTTCTGACCTAGTCCTTGGCTAATACTTTATCCAAAATGCTTGAAACATAGCATAAAGCCCTCAACTGATTAGACAATAAAATGGATAATCATCTGTTGTAGCTGAAAAGATCCTCTAAAGGGGACATACTGCAATGTCGAAACTGATATCTCTCAGCTGAATGGAAGTTCTGACCTGAGATCCCTCAGTTCTAGCATTTAACCCCTAATTTATGTACAGACATCATTGTAGTATTCTTTCATGTAAGACTGAAAATTGGGATTCTGGATACGGGAGTATATTCAAGAGGTGGGACACATGAATTGATCTAAGTTCTTAAGACACTTAAACGGTATCCTGAATAGATTGAAGTTTGTGTGAGAATTTAAGATGGATCAGTATATCGACAATCGAGGTGAATTGTTTAAGTCTGTGTATGTAATATAGCTTAACGGTACTTGTAATCTGTCTGAAAAGCTGATATGATTCCCTGACACGCTCGCCAAAAATAAATCTGTAAATAGTTTACTTTTTGCAATTTAAGGTTTCTGTATTTCATTTCTTAGTTTAGATCACATTAAAAATTCAAAAAGATTTTACATTTCTGCTTTATTTTAGACAAACCAGAGTGGAAAGTTGATTGTCGGATCCTAGAAAGATGAAGCAGATGCAGGAGATTCTGAGCTGAAGAATGAGGAGAGCTTACATTGTTGGAAGTTTGATTGTTTTCAAAGTCACAAACAAGTTCATTAAGTTGATACTTGTTATTTTCAGAAAAAGTTGAAAATGATTTTACTAAATCAGTTTGTTTCGTCAAAAGATCAACCAGGGTCATTAAATTGAACTTGGTAGATTAATCAAGTGATCAGGGTCACTAATTTGAACCTGAATACTTGAGTGGATGTTTATAACTGATTGAGTGTGTGTTTTATTGTTTAGAAAAGATAGATTGTAACATTATTGGTTGAGTAACAGGTTTGGACTTCATTATTCCCACGGAGGCTAATTGTCAAAGCTTGAACCAGATACCTTAGATCCCAGCATACTGAGAGGGGGAGTCTGTGAAAGGAGGAGTCTGGATCATCAGATAATGGGAAGTTTGAAGCTAGAGCTAGGAGACAATCCTGGAACTTGTGAAGAATGCTTACGAAGAGAAGACAGAGTTGATGAAAAGATCAAGACTGAAGACTACGGATCTGAAGACTAATAAAGACTACGTCAACATCCAAGGGGGAGTCTGTTGATGCATAGAATGTCTGTTGACTACGTCTACAAGAAGTCTGAGGTCAAGATTGGTCAACAGGTGGTCAAAATGTCAATATTATGTAAATTAGACATAGGTCCGCTTTTATGGTCTTTAGAATAGAGGTCCGCTTTTATGTACATTAAGTCTGGTTCGCTTATAAGTCCTTGGTGGGTTCGCTTATAAGGTTCGCTTATATGACTGGTCATATCAGCGAACCACATAGTCTATATATAGGATTGTCTTATCAGCGGATCTGTAATACGTGTATGTGTGCTCAGGAGCCGAAACTCTGTCAAAATTACATTTGAAAGCAATAAAAGCAGTGGAATTGAAAGGACAAGCTGTTGTAACATCATATGTACTGATTCCGCCTTTATATGTGATGATGAGCTACCTTGACTGACGTTTTAGGGTCAAACAACGGTCCAACACTTATGGTCATATGAGACAAAAGACAGTTGTAGTCTATGACTCGCTGTCAGAAAAGGTAAAGGAACTATGGTTCAAACCTTCATGCCTTGATTTTCTGAAATCCTGGCTACTAATATATATGAAACGTCCTTGTGACTATGCTTTTGTGCCACTAACAATATTGTTTGTAATTAGGATAAGTTATATTCAAATCCTAAATAAAAGTGAGTAACAAATTAACCAAATATGGTCTATGTTTACCATGGTTAATGAATTGCCATAAAAGACAATTCCATAATAAACTCCTAAATAAAAATTCTGTCATATTCCTTGTAGCAGATCAAGATCGCGATGACTGACCCAAATGAAGTTAATAGTCATTCGAAGGAGGATGACAATGATAACGCCCAAATTCATATAACGGGCGCTGAATTAAAAGCTCTAGTAGACGGCGCTGTTAAAGTAGCCTTGGATCGGCAGTACGAAGAATACACCGAGTCTCGAAGCAGAACCCTATCTACACCACACTCAAAGCCAAGGACCCATTCTAAATCTCACAGCAAACCACCCTCGACCCCGTCTAAGCCTAAGAAGGATGACGATCGGCACTCATCAAATGAGAATAGTGTCGATCCTAAGAAGAAAGTGGTCGATGATGCACCTCGCGCCAGGGGTTGCACGTATAAGTACTTTGTTTCCTGCAAACCCCGAGATTCTACTGGGGAAAAGGGCGCGGTGGATTGTATGACCTAGTTAGACGAAATGGACACAGTTGTGGACATAAGTGGTTGTGCTGAGAGGGACGTGGTGAAGTTTGTATCACAGTCGTTTAAGGGTGAAGCACTAGCGTGGTGGAGATCATTAGTTCAAGCCTCTGGGAAGGCTGTTTTGTATAGCATGTCATGGGAGGAATTTATTGCTCTCATTAAAGAAAACTACTGCCCTCAGCACGAGGTTGAGAAGATAGAATCTGATTTCCTATCGTTGGTCATGAAGAACCTGGATTGCCAGGCTTATCTCACGACTTTCAACACTCTGTCAAGATTGGTTCCGTATCTTGTAACACCGGAACCCAAACGGATCGTGCGTTTCAATGGGGGTTTGGCCCCAGAAATAAAAGCTAGCGTGAAGGCTTCTAGGCCTCCTACCTTCAGATCTGTGGTAGATATATCTCTGTCTCTCACACTGGATGCAGTGAGGCAGAGATCATTGAGAAATGCTGATAGTGAGAAAAGAAAACGTGAAGATGATGATTCAAGAAGATCTAACAAGAAGCACCGGGGAAATCGTGACCACAAGAAGGGGTCAGAGAACAAGAAGAATGACCGACAGTCGGGCGATAAGCCCTTGTGCAAGGTTTGTCAGAAGCACCAGTTCGGAAGGTGCAGGTATGAAAAGAAATCCCAGTCGAAGGCATGTGGGATATGCAAGTCCTCTGAGCATAGGACTCTTGAGTGCAAGAAACTCAAGGATGCAACTTGCTATAGTTGCAATGAGAAAGGGCACATCAAGACTAACTGCCCAAAGATAGTGAAGAAGGCTGAAGATGGGAAAAAGACCAATGCGAGGGTCTTTCAGATGAATGTTCAAGAGGCTATCCGGAACGACAACGTCATAACCGGTACGTTTCTTAGTAATGATGTATTCGCAAGAGTCTTATTTAATTCTGGAGCAGATAAATCCTTTGTGGATGATAAGTTCTGTGAGTTGTTAAAATTGCCTGTTAAAACCTTGAATGTGAAATACGAAGTAGAACTAGCTGATGGGACTATGGGAACAGTCTCAACCATTTTAGATGGATGTGTTATATCCATTAGGAATCACTCATTTCCTTTATCCTTGTTACCCTTTAAACTCGCTGGTTTCAACGTAGTGTTGGGTATGGATTGGTTATCGCATAACCAAGCCCAAATCGTGTGCAACCAAAAACAAGTGGTAATCAAGACTCCGTCTGGAGAACCACTTACCATTCAGGGAGATACTCGACATGGATTGCCTACACAAGTATCTATGCTAAAGGCATCCAGATTTTTGAAGAAAGGATGTGTCATTTATATGGCACAGGTGACTATTGGGGAGGAGAAACCCAAGATTGAAGACATTCCAGTCATCTCTGACTATCCTGAAGTTTTCCCGGAAGAACTGCCTGGTTTGCCACCAGACAGACAAGTGGAATTCAGTATCGACATCATTCCAGGAGTCGCGCCTATTGTGAGAGCACCTTATAGATTGGCACCCACGGAAATGAAAGAATTAAGGACGCAGCTAGATGATCTGCTAGCCAAAGGTTTTGTTAGACCAAGTTCATCTCCTTGGGGAGCACCAATCCTGTTCGTCAAGAAGAAAGATGGTTCGATGCGTCTATGCATCGATTACCGTGAGCTGAATAAAGTTACAATCAAGAATAGGTATCCCTTGCCAGGATCGACGATCTGTTCAATCAGTTGCAAGGAGCGAGCTACTTTTCCAAGATTGACCTAAGGTCGGGGTACCATCAATTGAAGGTCAAGGACGAAGATGTGCATAAAACTGCGTTTAGGACTCGTTATGGTCATTTTGAGTTCCTAGTGATGCCTTTTGGGCTCACTAATGCACCTGTCGCATTCATGGATCTCATGAATCGCGTTTGCAAGCCGTATTTGGATAAATTTGTCATTGTCTTCATCGATGACATCCTCATCTACTCTAAAAGTCAAGCTGACCACGAGGAGCATCTTCGATGTATTCTTAAATTGCTTCATCAAGAAAAAGCTTTACGCCAAATTCTCTAAATGTGAATTTTGGTTACGAGAAGTCCAATTCCTTGGACATGTAGTCAGTGAGCGTGGTATCCAAGTGGATCCCGCCAAAGTTGAAGTCGTCATGAACTGGCAGGAGCAGAAGACACCTACGGAGATTCGCAGTTTCCTAGGACTAGCAGGATACTACAGACGCTTCATCGAAAATTTCTCAAGAATTGCTGCACCCCTAACTTCTTTAACTAGGAAGAATATAAAGTTTAATTGGGGCCCTAAATAGCAAGAAGCTTTTGATATCCTCAAACAGAAGCTAAGCAATGCTCAAGTGTTGACATTGCCGGAAGGAACTGAAGAATTTGTCGTATATTGTGATGCATCGCACACCGGTATGGGTTGTGTGCTTATGCAGAGGGGCAAGGTGATTACCTATGCGTCACGACAATTGAAAGTGCATGAAAAGAATTACACCACCCATGACTTGGAGTTGGGTGCCATTGTATTTGCACTAAAGTTATGGAGACATTACTTATATGGCATTAAATTTGTGATTTATTCTGATCACAAAAGCCTCCAGCATCTATTCAATCAGAAAGATCTGAATATGAGGCAGCGACGTTGGATGGAGACTCTGAACGATTATGACTGTGAAATAAGATACCATCCAGGCAAGGCCAACGTAGTCGCAGATGCCTTGAGCAGAAAAGAAAGAGTGAAACCAATAAGGATCAATGCCAAGAGCATTGAAATCAAGAACAGTCTGAATGAGAGATTGTTAGCTGCACAGAGGGAAGCTGTGTTAGAAGCTAACTATCCAAATGAGAAGCTAGGAGCAACTGAAGAGCAGTTATCCTATGGCAAAGACGGAATTCTGAGACTGAATGGAAGGATATGGGTTCCTGTTTATGGAGGTCTTCGAGACGTTATCCTTCAGGAGGCCCACAGTTCTTGATATTCAGTTCATCCTGGAGCTGATAAAATGTACCAGCACTTGAAGGCAAACTTTTGGTGGATAGGCTTGAAGAAGTCTATAGCCACCTACGTAGCAAAATACTTGACTTGTGCGCAAGTGAAAGTTGAACATCAAAAGCCGTCAGGCTTGCTACAACAGCCTGAACTTCCCGAGTGGAAATGGGAAATGGTGACGATGGATTTCATCACCAAGTTGCCAAAGACAAAGAATGGAAACGATACAATATGGGTAATAGTTGATAGACTGACTAAGTCAGCACATTTCCTACCCATAAAGGAGACTCATAGCTCCGATATACTAGCCCAGTTGTTTGTAGATAAGATTGTAGCCCTTCATGGCGTGCCTGTGTCTATCATCTCTGATAGAGATACCAGATACACGTCATACTGTTGGAAAAGTTTCCAACAATCTTTGGGCACACGTTTGAACTTCCGTACGGCTTACCACCCTCAGACAGATGGACAGAGTGAGCGTACAATCCAAACGTTGGAAGACATGCTCCGTGCATGTGTGATCGACTTAGGTGGTAGTTGGGATAACCACCTACCATTGGTCGAATTCTCCTATAACAACAGCTACCATACAAGCATTAAGGCTGCACCTTTTGAAGCTCTATATGGTAGAAAGTGTAGAACGCCCGTTTGTTGGGCAGAAGTTGGAGATGTCCAGATGACAGGACCTGACATAATATTCGAAACAACGGACAAGATTGTCCAAATTCGCGATCGATTGAAAGCTGCCCAAGATAGGCAGAAGAGTTATGCAGATTTGAAGCATAAGCCTTTCAATTTCAAAGTAGGCGACAAGGTTTTGCTCAAGGTATCACCCTGGAAGGGGGTGATGCGATTCGGTAAGAAAGGCAAGTTGAGCCCGAGATATATTGGACCGTTCGAAGTAATTGAACATGTCGGATCAGTTGCCTATAAATTAAACTTACCAGAAGAGCTCAGTGGTATCCACAATGTGTTCCACATCTGTAATCTGAAAAAGTGTTTCGCTGACGAATCACTGGTTATACCGCATACAGATGTACACATCGATGAGAGCTTAAAGTTCATTGAAAAACCAGTGTCGATCGAGGATCGACAGGTTAAGAAGCTTCGCAGGAAGTATATACCTATAGTGAAGGTAAAATGGGATGCCCGTAGAGGTCCCGAGTACACGTGGGAGGTAGAGTCCACGATGAAAGAAAAGTACCCTCATTTGTTTCGATAAATCTCGAGGTTGAGATTTCTTTTAAGGGGGAGAGGATGTAACACCTCGAAATTTTGCGTCCAATAATGTATTGACATGTGTCATTAGTTTACACGTGGTATTAGATACTAAATAAGGACTAAAGTTGACAAACATAGAAAGTATGTGAATCTGAGGGTTCAAAATGTCAACGAGGGATAAATATATCGTACATTAACCCTAAATGATGCTCGTACCTTCAAACGAATGAATCATGGATCATACGGAACGAAATGTGGAAGAAAGTGAGGAATTACAAACTACAGGGGCCAAATATGTCAACATGTTTAAGTTATACCTCTAGATGACCTTTTGACAAACCCGAAGCTTTGTAACGGTTAATTATGCTCACTAGAATACTTGACAAAAATTTCAGAAAGTTTCGTTATCGTATGAACAAGTTGTGATCAAATTCGTATGCGAGGGATTAAAGCGTCAACTTTGAAAGTTAGGACTTTTCGGGTAACAATAAAGTTAACCGGGGACTTAACGAAATGGGTATTGGTCTTGAAGCCCCTAAACGTCAATTTAGAGGGCTCAATCTGCAAGAAAATGATGGCCAATCAGAGTTTGAAGAGCCAAGGATCAAATCGCAAAAATCAGAAATTGAAGATTTGGTGCAGAGGGGGGGTCGCGCGACGCGAGGCCCAAGGGGGGTCCTTCGCGTCACGCCTAGGCCTGTCTGATCGATTTTTTTTGCTCCATGCCTGCCTTTTCAACTCTAACCGACTTAGATGCATTAGGGCCCTTAGGGACACTTGTGGATGGGTTGTGGTTAGTGGTAGACTTGTGTGTCAACATTTTGTGGTGATTAAATCACTATATAAAGGACCCTTGTTGCAAAAAGTTCTTCACACCTTTCTCTTGCACTTCTGATCACTTCTGGAGCTCCAAAGTAGAACCAAGCCATCCCTAGTCGTGCATAGGACTTTGGTAAGCACCCTTAACCTTTCCTAGTTGAGTTTTTGCTTAGTTATAGCTTAAAAGTCAAACCGTCGTTGTTTGTGACCGGTTCGTTGTTTGTCCGAGTCTTTTGCACATTTCCGTTAAATACCTAAAAGTTGACCATAACGCTCTTTTTACTTTAAAACAAGAATTTCAGATATGTTAAAGGACAATAACCTTAGTTACTGATTTCTAAACTTGTCCCTAAAATTTCACGTCAATCCGAGGTCTAGAATAGGAGTTATGCTAAATAGCGCAATTATGGAAACTTTAGTAATTAAACGGCGCATTTAGCGTAAAGCCTATCTAAACACAAATTTCGACACCAAACCTTTTACACACTGATGTAAAATAATATTTTGGGATTTTTAAAGATTTTTAATTATTTTTAACCTGCTCATAACCTGTGGTTACGACATCGATTCGGTAAATACCGAATATACCCTTTTCGGACATAACTTGAGTTCTACGTGGTATTTTGACCCGATTCTAGTTGCTACTGATTTTAAATAATAAATAGATTATTTTGGACTTTATAAACTGTTCGAAAAACTCAGATTCCCTGCAGAACTCAGAAACCTCTTTTATGACCTTTAAAATGACCGAAATACCCCTATGGGGCGTATATTGGATTTAAACTCGTTACGGGCATAATGGAAGGTATCCTACTGATACCATAACCTCTTTAGATCATGTTAACTTAGGAAACCTATGTAGGACTCTTACGGGTACCCGTTACGCCTTTTGCGCGCACGGTTCGGTTTATGTTACTAGTTTACATAAACTAGCCGAAACGGGTCAAACCATATCGTTTTTACTTCAAACTCCAGAGTGTGGTTATTATACCCATATAAAACAAGTCTTCAAACTTGTGGGTCCAAATCACATTCCATTCCCGGTTTTCGCCTCTCACGAGATTAAACCGTATTTATCCTTTGAAACTGACCGGTCTAAGCTAAGGCTAAATTAAAGACCCGTTAGGATTCTAATACGTTGTTATAAACCTTCGTTCCAGAATAGAAGACCGGTAAAAGATACTTGCATTTGTTTGATTGAGGTTATTACTTGCTCAGGTAAATACTTTTAACTTATTTTCCGTTATACGGGCTTGGGTTACGGTATTTAAAATACCGCTAGGTCGGGCAATTGACCCCAACTCATTAGTAGCTGGGTATTATCAATGTGACCCGTTTAAAAATTGGTTTTGTTGGCTTTACGCCTTTGGGAGCTTAATGACCATGTCCCGGATATCCTTGGCATCATTTTACGAAATGGCCACGACCCCGACACCCGGGTGTAGGCGTACACCCGACAATGTGTCTATATTAATTAAAGGTGTAACCGTTGGTTTTCCTGCCATGGCTTTATGCTTTGTAGCGTGTCTATTAACCTTAAACCCGGCACGACCCGGGCGACCGTACGCATAGTGAACATGTAATTCTTTTACAAGATTTAATCAATAAATTATCCCAAGTTACAAAGAGTTTGTGCCTTGTGCATTCAAATCAATTTTATTAAACATTTTTACAAAAGTGTCGGTTGAATGTATTTACCAGTGTAAACTGACGTATTTTCCTCAAAAAGATTAAATGCAGGTTCTGTACGAAATAGGTTGGCCACTCCTTAAGCATCGTTAGAGTCTTGCAAGATTGGGATGCCATATCTGTTGAACAATAGTTATATTTTTATTTTGATCCCCTGTGGATTTGTTTCGACTATTCGTGATACTTGGATATTACAATCAATGGTTGAAATATTATCTATCTTTATGCTTCTGCTGTGCATTTATATATTGTGGTTTGACTATATTGTTGCCAACTACGTCACGGTAATCCCCCACCGGGCCCACCGGTGAAACACGTGGATATCGGGGTGTGACATTTTGCAACTCTTGAATGATATTTTCTTTTTGTAAACACTCGTTGCAATCTGCTGAACACTTTTGTTTTAAAAATTTATTTTCTTTTCTAAGACCATCACATTTTTGTGTCAGCTCTTCTTCTTTTTGTTTCAAAAATTTCTCAATTTCAAACATTTGCTTACATTTTTCTTTAAAAATATTTTCTATTTTAGAAAATTCAATGTTTCTAGATCTTAAATTTTCATCATTCTCAGTACAAGCACTGCAGGTTTCCATGCATTTCCTACACTGCACTTCATTTATGTTTTAAGATTTATTATCAATTTCATCGTTATTATCTATTGACTTAGCCTTATTAGATGACTCAGTAAATTCAGTTTGAGTTGTTACCTCAATTTGATCTGCCACGGCTATGTTGTCAGTCGTCTTCTTCAAGATTTCATCCTTCTGCTTTTGGCTCTCGTCAACAATCTCTTCCACTCTCTTCTTCTTCTCGACACTCGCATAGATCACCCTTCTTATGCCCTCCTCCACTTCTATCTCATAGTTCTTATCTTCTTTGATCCTTGAATAAAATACTCCTACAGTAGGAATACAACAAGCGCTTCAAAATCTACCACATCTGGATCTACTGCCGGATTCCCTTTAGGATTAAAATGGCGCTTTCTCTCATCACCCCATCTCTTAGCACCCTTTGCTTCCATGAAAGTCTTATACACTTCACTCAACCTTATCCGTGCATGACGTTCTTCTCGACTCGGTCCTACCTCAGCAACCAACGCAACCTTCTCTTTTGGAATGTATTTATTCCAATTGAACCCTTCGTCCTCTTGAGTCACCACCAAAGCTTGTTTTCTTTCTTTCGACGAACCTTCACCGATTTTTTTTTATTCATCTTTGGCGGTTGTTCATTTGTGCGATGGTAGATTGTTTTTCGGTAGTAGTCGTCATGAAATGGATTCACACGTTCATCGACTTCCTGGTTTGAACACTCTCTCTTGAAGTGTCCTTTCTGCTTGCACTTGAAACAAGTGAGCTTGGATTTATCAAATCCTTGTTTTGTATCAGGACCTCCAAGACATGATCTGCCAGTAATCTCCACAAACCGTTGAGCTCTCCTGATTACACTCACCATACACCATCTGATATCTATGAGCTCCATCTCTTCTGGATCAATCTGGTCGTAATCTTCCATGGTCATGTTCGGGTTTCCAATTTTACCCGCTACCAGACTTTCGTACGATTCCAGAATAGATGCTAAAAATACCATCTGTTGTTTGGCAGCATCAGCATTCATGCTTTGAGAATCTTTCAAATTCAGGGCAATGTTGCATTAAACTACATTTGGATTTGAATGATTTGATGCTGAAGATGAGTGATAACCAGTATCATAATTTGGAGATCTGCTTTTTGATGATTCCTCGGAGTTCTCTGCACTAAAATCTGTACCAATCATTGACTGTTGATTATTCAGCATGCTTCCACGATAGTAGAGATTTACATTTTGCCGATAACTTGAACTGATAATTTTGTTTTGCTTTTTAAGTTCCAGTTCATGGCCTTCAAGTTTTTCAATCAAACTATCTAAAGTGATCTCGTTAAACTTTGCATCATTTTTTAGAACCATGACAAAGGTTTGCCCATCATCTACATGTGGTAATGCCTCAATCAGTTTGTCGATGATCTCTTCTCTGTCCTTTTTGATGCCTGATGTGCATAAAATGCAACATATAAATTACATCAATTGTGGCTTAAAACTAACCCTTTTTAGTACTAATGTTGGAAAAAGTGTGCTTTTGTCTTCCTTTTGTATTTTCAGGATTAAATGAGCTCAAAATAACAAAAGAAGCAAAAAGACAGCAAAATCTAACATAAATACAAGAAAGGGAACAAAAAAGAGTGCCCAAGTGCCAGCAGAAAAGACAAACTCATAGAAGCTTCTGTTGCCCACCACGGGGCCGTGCCCAGTGGACACGGGGGCGTGGTCAACTTCCTGCAGGCGCATTTATTGTAATTGCGAACTACAATTAATGAAAAGAGAGAGTCAGATGGACACGGGGCCGTGCCCGAGCTTCTGTTCAACCTATAAATAGGAGTGTTTGGAGCTCTTGCAACTCATCCCTTGGCACACCACCTCTCTCACACTTCACCCACCACCATCACAACACCATCATCCACCACCATCATCCATTGTCCATCATAGAGTGTGTGAGTCGTCTCGGGATCCAAGATTGATCGTAAGAGTTCTTGAAAATCAAAGGCCATGTTTGCCTAAGTCTCTTACATCACTTGGTGAAGACAAGTGTTTAGTGTAATACTTTTTATTTTTAATCTTTTGCACTTTTTAATTGGTTTTGTATTAATGACTTTAATTACTAGTTTCTTATGTTGAAGGTGATTCTTCCTTATCGTTTGTTTGTGGTGTCTTGGCATTATTTTACTGTCTATATAAAATAAAAGATTTTCACCATTCATATCTCCACGGTCTACATGGAGGTTTGTTGGCTACCTAGTCGGGGGTTAAGGGAACGGTTTGGTAAGAGTCTTGCCATTGTTCAGTGTATAGATCCTGCAATGGACCTGGGTCAAATTTAGTAGGACCTCCTTCAAATACCCAAAGGTATTGGATGGCGGGGGTCCAAACTCTTTGATCCCCTCATAAGTTAAACTACTATTAAAACTTTAACCCAGCTACTTAGGACTGTATCCCTGCTGATTCAGACTACTTAGCTGAGGGTAACGTCGCCTTCAAAAGAGGGGCCTACCACATTATGCATTAATAACTTAATTAATTATCTTTCAATAATCCGACCCTTTAGGATTGTATCCTTGCTGACTCAAACTACTGGGTTGAGGGTAACGTCGCCTTCAAAAGAGGGGCCTACTACAATAACTAAGATAATCTCTTAAACAAGTGCAAAAGTGCGAAAATAATCAAAGGTTACACTACACGCGAGTCGGATCCAAGTGATTCATCTTGTCTATCTGTTTTTATTTTTATTTTATTTTTCAGCATTTTAGTTAGTTTTATTTTCTTAGTTTAAAACCTTTTTCTAACGTTTTGATTTGGTTAGACGTTGAGGATAAACCGGTACTAAAAGATCTTATGTCCTTGGACGAACTCGGTATCTTACCAACACTATACTATGTCCACGATGGGTGTACTTGCCCATATGTGTGTTTAGTGTTAGTAAATATCGTGTTTTATAAATTTAAAACTTGGCTAAAAAGTGTAAAAAGGGCTTAAAATATATACCTAAAATATAACACACTTTACGCACATCAAGTTTTTGGCGCCGCTGCCGGGGACACAAGGATTTTAAGAAAGTTAGGAATCAACGGCCCAATCAATTTTTTTTATTTTTATTTTTATTTTTTAGGATTTTCTTAATTTTTTAGCTTCTGCAGAACTCAGCACGGGTCGTGCCCGCTTAACACGCCCCCGTGCCCAATCATTGGAACTGGCAATCTTGTTTTAAGTCAGACAGTAAGCTGAACATGGGGCCGTGCCCACTCAACACGCCCCCATGCCCAAGATTCAGTTATTGAAAATAGAACCGTAAGATCCCGACGGTTGGTAATTTCTGACACAAAAATGAGTGATAATGATCTTTTTTACTTTCGGCACTCTTATGGTACGTGGTGTCAATTATGTGGAGGTGATCATAAAGAATTAGAATGTTATTTTCTAAATTATAAGCCCCACTATATAGACCCATCGTTTGCCTGTAGCCTTAAGAGGGGCGAAAGTAAAAATAATCCTTATCTCTCCCTCGAAAGCGCCCAACCAGATATTCTAGGAGAAATGCTTCTTGATGAACTATTTCAACTAGAAGATCTAGTTCTTAATTGGTTAAAAGAACTTAAGATGGATTTCCTTAATTCATCTCAAGACAATTACCAAGAAGAAGTGTTGGGGTCGCATTCAAACAACCTCGCTGCTCCCGATATTACCTTCAACTCTAGCGAAGACTTGGACGATAGTCGTCCCTGTGCCGATTGTGCCGTGAAGGACTCCTCATCGGCTTCGTTCGATGCATACATAGACCTGAGCGATTCGGCATACACCTTCTTTAACAAGAGCCCGGAAAAAGGTTGGACTTGTCCACCTACATTTAGCATAGGAATCACCCTCACCGACAACCTCTTGCGTTCTCGTCTTAATCTAGATCAATTAAGTGTCACACCCCGATTTCCACGTGTTTCACCGGTGGGCCTGGTGGGGGATTACCGTGACGTAGTTGGCAACAATATAGTCAAACCACAATATTTAAATGCACAACGGAAGCATAAAGATAAATTATATTTCAACCATTGATTGTAATATCCAAGTATTACGAATAGTCGAAACAAATCCACAGGGGATCAAAATAAAAATATAAATATTGTTCAACAGATATGGCATCCCAAGCTTGCGAGACTCTAACGATGCTTAAGGAGTGGCCAGCCTATTTCGTACAGAACCTGCATTTAATCTTTTGGGGAAAATACGTCAGTTTACACTGGTAAATACATTCAACCGACACTTTTGTAAAATGTTTAATAAAATTGATTTGAATGCACATCTTGGGATAATTTATCAATTAAATCTTGTAAAAGAATTACATGTTCACTATGCGTTCGGTCGCCCAGGTCGTGCCGGGTTTAAGGTTAATAGACACGCCACAATTCATAAAGCCATGGCGGGAAAACCAACGGTTACACCTTTAATTAATATAGACACATTTTCAGCTGTACGCCTACACCCGCGTGTCGGGGTCGTGGCCATTTCGTAAAATGATGCCAGGGATATCCGGGACATGGTCATTAAGCTCCCAAAGGCGTAAAGCCAACAAAACCAATTTTTAAACGGGTCACATTGATAATACCCAGCTACTAATGAGTTGGGGTCAATTGCCCAACCAAGCGGTATTTTAAATACCGTAACCCAAGCCCGTATAACGGAAAATAAGTTAAAAGTATTGACCTGAGCAAGTAATAATCCTTAATAAACAAATGCAAGTATCTTTTACTGGTCTCCTATTCTGGAACGAAGGTTTATAACAACCTATTAGAATCCTAACGGGTCTTTAATTTAGCCTTAGCTTAGACCGGTCAGTTTCAAAGGATATATACGGTTTAATCGCGTGAAAGGCGAAAACCAGGAATGGAATGTGGTTTGGACCCAACAAGTTTGAAGACTTGTTTTATATGGGTATAATAACCACACTCTAGATTTTGAAGTATAAACGATAAGGTTTGATCCGTTTCGGGTAGTTTATGTAAACTAGTTACATAAACCGAACCGCGCGCACAAAAGGCGTAACAGGGAACCGTAAGTGTCCTACACAGGTTTCCTAAGTTAATATGCTCTAAAGATGTTGTGGTATTAGTAGGATACCTTCCATAATGCCCGAAATGAGTTAAATTTCAATATACGCCCCGTAGGGGTATTTTGGTCGTTTTAAATGATTATAAAAGAGGTTTCCGAGTTCTACAGGAAATCTGAGTTTTCCGAATAGTTTATGAAGTCCAAAATACTTTATTTATTATATAAAATTAGTAGCAACTGGAATCGGGTCAAAATACCATGTAGAACTCAAGTTATGTCCAAAAAGGGCATATTCGGTATTTACTGAATCGATGCCATAACCACAGGTTATGAGCAGGTTAAAAATAGTTAAAAATCTTTAAAAATCTCAAAATATTATTTTACATCAGTGTGTAAAAGGTTTGGTGTTGAAATTTGGGTTTAGATAGGCTTTACGCTAAATGCGTCGTTTAATTACTAAAGTTTCCGTAATTGCGCTATTTAGCATAGCTCCTATTCTAGACCTCGGATTGACGTGAATTTTTAGGGACATGCTTAGAAATCAGTAACTAAGGTCATTGTCCTTTCTCATGTCCAAAATTTTCATTTTAAAGTAAAAAGGGCGTTATGGTCAACTTTTAGGCGTTTAACGGAAATGTGTAAAAGACTCGGACAAACAACGAATCGGTCATAGAGGGTTATACCATCATGTAACCTGGTCCTAAGAGAGTCCTAAGGCATATCTAAATCATACCATAACGGGTCAGAACTGAAGTTAATGCGAAAGTCAAAGCTTTGCGACTTTCGGTTCCGAACCGGGTCAAAACTGCAAATGGTCGGATCAAACAAGCTTAGACTAGTTAATATACTTATTATCATGTTGTATGAGTGTTAAAACAGGTTATACACCATCTACATTACTGACTATGCATAAAATCGCAAATTAGTATTCTGTTGACTTTTTCTAAGCAAGTTTGACTCAACATTCGGACTAGTTAGAGTGGGAATCAGAGGGTGCCCTTTTAGGGGTTTAAAGCCCACATGATTACCAACATATAACTACCTTTGAATCCGCTAATCACTAGACCATTTGTGATTAACCGTTAAGTCAACCGTTAATTACGACGGGTTGACTTTTAAGCTATAACTAAGCAAAAACACAACTAAGAAAGGTTAAGGGTGCTTACCAAAGTCCTATGCACGACTAGGGATGGCTTGGTTCTGCTTTGGAGCTCCAGAAATGATCAGAAGTGCAAGAGAAAGGTGTGAAGAACTTGTTGCACATGAAGGCCTTTATATAGTGTTCATAAGGCACTAGATTGTTGACAACCAAGTCTACCCATGCTCATTGATCATCAACAAGTGTCCCTAAGGGCCCTAAAGCATGTAGGGGGCGCCCATGCTGCTACATTAATTGAACTAAGTCGGTTTAGAGTGAAGAGGCAAGCATGGAGCAAAAGAAAAACGACCAAACAGGCCCTCGCGTGACGCGAAGGACCCCCCCTTGGGCCTCGCGTCGCGCGACCCCATTGTGCAACAGATCTTCAATTTTTTATTTTTTTGCGATTTGATCCTTGGTTCTTCAAACTCTGATTGGCCATCGTTTTCTTGCATATTGAGCCCTCAAAATTGACGTTTAGGGGCTTCAAGACTTATACCCATTTCGTTAATTCCCCGGTTAACTTTATTGTTACCCGAAAAGTCCTAAATTTCAACGTTGACGTTTTAATCCCTCGCATACGAATTTGATCACAACTTGCTCATACGATAACGAAACTTTATGAAATTTTTGTCGAGTATTCTAGTGAGCATAATTAACCGTTACAAAGCTCCGGGTTTGTCAAAAGGTCACTCAGAGGTATAACTTAAACATGTTGACACATTTGACCCCTGTAGTTTGTAATTCCTCACTTTCTTCCACATTTCGTTCCGTACGATCCATGATTCATTCGTTTGAAGGTACGAGCATCATTTGGGGTTAATGTACGATATAATTATCCCTTGTTGACATTTTTAACCCTCGAATTTGCATACTTTCAATGTTTGTCAACTTTAGTCCTTTATTTAGTATTTAACACCACGTGTAAACCTAAGACACGTGTCAACACATTATTGGACGCAAAATTTCGAGGTGTTACATCCTCACCCCCTTAAAAGAAATCTCGACCTCGAGATTTATTGAAATAAATGAGGGTACTTTTCTTTCATCGTAGACTCTACCTCCCACGTGTATTCGGGACCTCTACGGGCATCCCATTTTACCTTCACAATCAGTATATACTTCCTGCGAAGTTTCTTAACCTGTCGATCCTCGATCGACACAGGTTTCTCAACGAACTTTAAGCTCTCATCGATGTGTACATCTGTATGCGGTATAACCAGTGATTCGTCAGCGAAACACTTCTTCAGGTTACAGATGTGGAACACATTATGGATACCACTGAGCTCTTCTGGTAAGTTTAATTTGTAGGCAACCGATCCGACACGTTCGAGTACCTCGAAAGGTCCAATATATCTCGGGCTTAGTTTGCCTTTCTTACCGAATCGCATCACCCTCTTCCAGGGTGATACCTTAAGCAATACCTTGTCGCCTACTTTGAAATTGAAAGGCTTACGCTTCAAATCTGCATAGCTCTTCTGCCTGTCTCGGGCAGCTTTCAATCGATCGCGAATTTGGACAATCTTGTCCGTTGTTTCGAATATTATGTCAGGTCCTGTCATCTGGACATCTCCAACTTCTGCCCAACAAACGGGCGTTCTACATTTTCTACCATATAAAGCTTCAAAAGGTGCAGCCTTAATGCTGGTATGGTAGCTGTTGTTATAGGAGAATTCGACCAATGGTAGGTGGTTATCCCAGCTACCACCTAATTCGATCGCACATGCACGGAGCATGTCTTCCAACGTTTGGATTGTACGCTCACTTTGTCCATCTGTCTGGGGGTGGTAAGCCGTACTGAAATTCAAATGTGTGCCCAAAGATTGTTGGAAACTTTTCCAGAAGTGTGACGTGTATCTGGTATCTCTATCAGAGATGATAGACACAGGCACGCCATGAAGGGCTACAATCTTATCTACAAACAACTGGGCTAGTATATCGGAGCTATGAGTCTCCTTTCTGGGTAGGAAATGTGCTGACTTGGTCAGTCTATCAACAATTACCCATATTGTATCGTTTCCCTTCTTTGTTTTTGGCAACTTGGTGATGAAATCCATCGTCACCATTTCCCATTTCCACTCTGGAAGTTCAGGCTGTTGTAGCAAGCCTGACGGCTTTTGGTGTTCAGCTTTTCCTTGCGCACAAGTCAAACACTTTGCTACATAGGTGGCTATAGACTTTTTCAAACCTATCCACCAGAAATTTGCCTTTAAGTCCTGGTACATTTTATCAGCACCAGGATGAACGGAATATCGGGAACTGTGGGCTTCCTGGAGGATAACATCACGAAGACCTCCATAAACAGGAACCCATATCCTTCCATTCAATCTCAGAATTCTGTCTTTGCCATAGGATAACTGCTCTTCAGTTACCCCTAGCTTTTCGTTTGGATAGTTAGCTTCTAACACAACCTCTTTCTGTGCGGCTAACAATCTCTCATTCAAACTGTTCTTGATTTCAATGCTCTTGGCATTGATCCTTATTGGTTTCACTCTTTCTTTTCTGCTCAAGGCATCTGCGACTACGTTGGCCTTGCCTGGATGGTATCTTATTTCACAGTCATAGTCGTTCAGAGTTTCCATCCAACGTCGCTGCCTCATATTCAGATCTTTCTGATTGAACAGATGCTGAAGGCTTTTGTGATCAGAATAGATCACAAACTTAATGCCATACAAGTAAGGTCTCCAAAGCTTTAGTGCAAATACAACGGCACCCAACTCCAAGTCATAGGTGGTGTAGTTCTTTTCATGCACTTTCAATTGTCGTGAAGCATAGGCAATCACCTTGCCCCTCTGCATAAGCACACAACCCATACCGGTGTGCGATGTATCACAATATATGACAAATTCTTCCATTCCGTCCGGCAATGTCAACACTGGAGCATTGCTCAGCTTTTGTTTGAGGATATCAAAAGCTTCTTGCTGCTTAGGGCCCCAATTAAACTTTATACTCTTTCTAGTTAAATAAGTTAGGGGTGCAGCAATTCTTGAAAAATTCTCGATGAAGCGTCTGTAGTATCCTGCTAGACCTAGGAAACTGCGAATCTCCGTAGGTATCTTCGGCTCCTGCCAATTCATGATGGCTTGAACCTTGGCGGGATCCACCTGGATACCACACTCGCTGACTACATGTCCAAGGAACTGGACTTCTCGTAGCCAAAATTCACATTTAGAGAACTTGACATAAAGCTTTTCTTGATGAAGCAGTTTAAGAATACATCGAAGATGTTTCCCGTGGTCAGCTTGACTTTTTGAATAGATGAGGATGTCATCGATGAAGACAATGACAAATTTATCCAAATAAGGTTTACATACGCGATTCATGAGATCCATGAATGCGGCAGGTGTATTAGTGAGCCCAAAAGGCATCACTAGGAACTCGAAGTGACCATATCGAGTCCTGAAGGCAGTCTTGTGCACATCTTCGTCCTTGACCTTCAATTGATGGTACCCTGACCTTAGTTCAATCTTGGAAAGTAGCTCGCTCCTTGCAACTGATCGAACAGATCGTCGATCCTGGGCAAAGGATACCTATTCTTGATTGTAACTTTATTCAGCTCACGGTAATCGATGCATAGACGCATCGAGCCATCTTTCTTCTTGACGAACAGGATTGGTGCTCCCCAAGGAGATGAACTTGGTCTAACAAAACCTTTGGCTAGCAGATCATCTAGCTGCGTCCTCAATTCTTTCATTTCTGTGGGTGCCAATCTATACGGTGCTCTCGCAATAGGCGCGACTCCTGGAATGATGTCGATACTGAATTCCACTTGCCTATCTGGTGGCAGACCAGGCAGTTCTTCTGGGAAAACTTCAGGATAATCAGAGATGACTGGAATGTCTTCAATCTTGGGGTTCTCCTCGCCAATAGTCATCTGTGCCATATAAATGACACATCCTTTCTTCAAACATCTGGATGCCTTTAGCATAGATACTTGTGCCGGCAATCCGTGTCGAGTATCTCCCTGAATGGTAAGTGGTTCTCCAGACGGAGTCTTGATTACCACTTGTTTCTGGTTGCACACGATTTGGGCTTGGTTATGCGATAACCAATCCATACCCAATACTACGTCGAAACCAGCTAGTTTAAAGGGTAATAGGGATAAAGGAAATGAGTGATTCCTAATGGATATAACACATCCATCTAAAATAGTTGAGACTGTTCCCATAGTCCCATCAGCTAGTTCTACTTCATATTTCACATTCAAGGTTTTAACAGGCAATTTTAACAATTCACAGAACTTATCATCCACAAAGGATTTATCTGCTCCAGAATCAAATAACACTCTTGCGAATACATCATTGATAAGGAACGTACCGGTTATGACGTTGTCGTTCTGGATAGCCTCTTTAACATCCATCTGAAAGACCCTCGCATTGGTCTTTTTCCCATCTTCAGCCCTCTTCACTATCTTCGGGCAGTTAGTCTTGATGTGCCCTTTCTCGTTGCAACTATAGCAAGTTGCATCTTTGAGTTTCTTGCACTCAAGGGTCCTATGCTCAGAGGACTTGCATATCCCGCACGCCTTCGGCTGGGATTTCTTTTCAAACCTGCACCTTCCGAAATGGTGCTTCTGACAGACCTTGCACATGGGCTTATCGCCCGACTGTCGATCATTCTTCTTGTTCTCTGACCCCTTCTTGTGGTCACGATTGCCCCGATGCTTCTTGTTAGATCTACGTGAATCATCATCTTCACGTTTCCTCTTCTCACTATCAGCATTTCTCAACGACCTCTGTCTCACTGCATCCAGTGTGAGAGACAGAGACATATCTGCCACGGATCTGAAGGTAGCAGGCCTAGAAGCCTTCACGCTACCTGTTACCTCTGGGGCCAAACCCCCAATGAAGCGCGCGATCCGTTTGGGTTTCGGTGTAACAAGGTACGGAACCAATCTCGACAGGGTGTTGAAAGTCGTGAGATAAGCCTGGCAATCCAGGTTCTTCATGACCAACGATAAGAAGTCAGACTCTATCTTCTCAACCTCGTGCTGAGGGCAGTAGTTTTCTTTGATGAGAGCCATAAATTCCTCCCATGTCATGCTATACGAAACAGCCTTCCCAGAGGCTTGAACCAAAGATCTCCACCAAGCTAGGGATACAAACTTCACCACGTCTCTCTCAGCACAACCACTGATGTCCACAACAGTGTCCATTTCGTCTAACCAGGTCATACAATCCACCACGCCTTTCTCCCCAGTAAAGTCTCTGGGCTTGCAGGAGACAAAGTACTTATACGTGCAACCCTTGGCACGAGGTGCGTCATCAACCACTTTCTTCTTAGGGTGGACGCTATTCTCATTGGATGAGTGCCTATCGTCATCCTTCTTAGGTTTAGACGGAGTCGAGAGTGGTTTGCTGTGAGATTTAGAATGGGTTCTCGGCTTTGAGTGTGGTGTAGATAGGGTTCTGCTTCGAGACTCGGTGTATTCTTCGTACTGTCGATCTAAGGCCGCCTTAACAGCGCCGTCTACTAGAGCTTTCAATTCAGCGCCCGTTATATGAATTTGGGCGTTATCATTGTCATCCCCCTTTGAATGACTATTAACCTCATTTGGTTCAGCCATCGTGATCTTGATCTGCTACAAGGAATATGACAGAATTTTATTTAGGAGTTTATTATGGAATTGTCTTTTATGGCAATTCATTAACCATGGTAAACATAGACCATATTTGGTTAATTTGTTACTCACTTTTATTTAGGATTTGAACATAACTTATCCTAATTATAAATAATATTGTTAGTGGCACAAAAGCCTAGTCACAAGGATGTTTTATATATTATTAGCCAGGATTTCAGAGAATCAAGGCATGAAGGTTTGAACCATAGTTCTTTTACCTTTTCTGACAGGGAGTCATGGACTACAACTGTCTTTTGTCTTATATGACAATAAGTATGGCCCGTAGGCACCGCATCACTAATGGATGACTTAACCCAATGATTTATAATTCATTAACTTGGGTCTTGGAATCCTTTGAAGGATTCTTATATAAGGATGACGCGTGTGATTTTAACGAATCACATCTGCCAAGAATGTTAACACGTTTACACAGGTTAACAGGAATCTGAATCTTTTAATCAGGTCTTGCCATCTTGGCCGGGTCTTATAATGACACCAGGCTAGGTTTCACCATTGGGATTCTTTATTTAGGCAGATTAATTTAAAAGGAATAGTTTCTAGTTTATTTCATATAATAATGTATTAAGATGACAAAAATGAAATTTATAAACTTAACATTCCATTAATCATAATAATGATTACACACTGCCCTAAACGGGACTTGCAATAGATAAATACCTACGCAGAGGTTTACAGAAAACAAGTCTACGCAGGGACCAAATACAAGGATAGATGTCTGCACAGTGACAAAAGGATAAGTCCACGCAGGGACTGAAAGGCAACTGTCCACACAGGGACTAAACATGAAAATGTCCACGCAGGGACTAAAACAAATAGATGTCCACACAGGGACTTGATTGAAATAAGAATTACAATAGAACATATAAAGACTAATGATCTCGTTTCTTCTTCCCTTTTAGCAGGTTTGCAAGGATTTTAAGGATCCACGATTGTTCTTACGTTCTTGCCCGAAGTCTCGTTCCACACGATTCAAACGGTGGAGGATTTCTTCCTGTTCTGGTGGGGAAAAACGTGGCTGCTGCGTTACTTGCTGAGCTGGAGTTCTAGTAGGAGCTGGATACCCATGAGCTACGTATCCTAATCCCGAAGGATCCCCATAAGGTCTGTCGGGATGGAGGGCGTTGTAATTGGCCGCTACCACGTATGGGTCGGCATCCGCATAATTATAGTTGTAGTGCGTGTGAGTCGGCTGCTCAAACGGGTTGTACGCGGTGGAACCGGCGTACGCTGGTATCGGGTTATCATACCCAAATGGTGGCGGAGGTGGTGCAACTGGTGCAAAATTCACCTCTGCAGGGTGGTTCGAAGGTTCACCCAATTGTGGTTCTTCAGGCACTGGCGGAAAGTGACTCGCACTCGAGTGGCGAGGGGTGCTAAAGTGGAATTCCCCTCCTCAGGTGGACATCCGCGCGCCTGATCTCCTACGCCTTGGCAGATCTGGAGGTGCTTGTTGAACTGGTGGCGGTGGAGGCGGTGGTGTAACTGCCACGAAACGCGAATCCTCGAAAGGATCCTGTTACTGCTGCTGCTCATGAGGTGAGAAGTGGTGAGAAGGTGTGAAGTACCAATCACACTGGTTAAACCTCGCCTGATAACTATCGAGTCCTTGATAGGGTGTTCCATGAAAGGATGACCCATCAGAGATCTCGATAGGATGGTTGGGAGTACCTCGTGCAGGTTCTATGGGGTCCGTGTCCTCGTCCATATCTACCGCATTATCCTCGGAGAAATGGTCTTCGGGTCCTAAAGGGTTATAACCTATTGGTTCTTGGACATAATCAGCCGGGTTGAATTGGCCTTGGAAGAAAGGAGTAGGATCCCCATAGGAACGGTGCGAAGCAGATCGCTGGAGAGGTATAAACGAAGGTTGAGGGTTACTAGGTTCGTTCTCCGAATTTGGTCCAAAAGAGTGATGGTATGAAGGTGTCGAACTGTGTGAGGTAGACCGTCTTGCTGGCTCAAAGAGGTTTCTTCTACGTCTCTGAGGTTCTTCGCTCCTCGTGCTGGAAGGAGCTCACATGTTTGAAGGTCCGGCCTCGTCATCATTATGAGTAGTGATCGGCCCTTTGCCTCTTCCTCCTCTTCTAATTGCTGGTGGCATATTTCCTGCTTAACAGACTTTTAAATCACAATAAACAATAAAAGACAAACTGGAATAACAAATTCGAATTTGTCCTATGTTCTTGTCTAGACTCAAGTATGTGCAATTGTGTCATTGAGATTAAACACATAAGGGTAGTGTTTAATTCACTCAACGTTGGCTCTGATACCAACCTGTCACACCCCGATTTCCACGTGTTTCACCAGTGGGCCCGGTGGGGGATTACCGTGACGTAGTTGGCAACAATATAGTCAAACCACAATATTTAAATGCACATCAGAAGCATAAAGATAAATTATATTTCAACCATTGATTGTAATATCCAAGTATTACGAATAGTCGAAACAAATCCACAGGGGATCAAAATAAAAATATAAATATTGTTCAACAGATATGGCATCCCAAGCTTGCGAGACTCTAACGATGCTTAAGGAGTGGCCAGCCTATTTTGTACAGAACCTGCATTTAATCTTTTGGGGAAAATACGTCAGTTTACACTGGTAAATACATTCAACCGACACTTTTGTAAAATGTTTAATAAAATTGATTTGAATGCACAAGGCACAAACTCTTTTATAACTTGGGATAATTTATCAATTAAATCTTTTAAAGAATTACATGTTCACTATGCGTTCGGTCGCCCGGGTCGTGCCGGGTTTAAGGTTAATAGACACGCCACAAAGCATAAAGCCGTGGCGGGAAAACCAATGGTTATACCTTTAATTAATATAGACACATTGCCGGGTGTACGCCTACACCCGCGTGTCGGGGTCGTGGCCATTTCGTAAAATGATGCCAAGGATATCCGGGACATGGTCATTAAGCTCCCAAAGGCGTAAAGCCAACAAAACCAATTTTTAAATGGGTCACATTGATAATACCCAGCTACTAATGAGTTGGGGTCAATTGCCCGACCAAGCGGTATTTTAAATACCGTAACCCAAGCCCGTATAACGGAAAATAAGTTAAAAGTATTTACCTGAGCAAGTAATAATCCTTAATAAACAAATGCAAGTATCTTTTACTGGTCTCCTATTCTGGAACGAAGGTTCATAACAACCTATTAGAATCCTAACGGGTCTTTAATTTAGCCTTAGCTTAGACCGGTCAGTTTCAAAGGATATATACGGTTTAATCACGTGAAAGGCGAAAACCGGGAATGGAATGTGGTTTGGACCCAACAAGTTTGAAGACTTGTTTTATATGGGTATAATAACCACACTCTGGATTTTGAAGTATAAACGATAAGGTTTGACCCGTTTCGGCTAGTTTATGTAAACTAGTTACATAAACCGAACCGCGCACGCAAAAGGCGTAACGAGGAACCGTAAGAGTCCTACACAGGTTTCCTAAGTTAATATGCTCTAAAGAGGTTTTGGTATCAGTAGGATACCTTCCATAATGCCCGAAATGAGTTAAATTTCAATATACGCCCCGTAGGGGTATTTTGGTCGTTTTAAATGATTATAAAAGAGGTTTCCGAGTTCTACAGGAAATCTGAGTTTTCCGAACAGATTATGAAGTCCAAAATACTTTATTTAGTATTCAAAATCAGTAGTAACTGGAATCGGGTCAAAATACCATGTAGAACTCAAGTTATGTCCAAAAAGGGCATATTCGGTATTTACCGAATCGATGCCATAACCACAGGTTATGAGCAGGTTAAAAGTAGTTAAAAATCTTTAAAAATCTCAAAATATTATTTTACATCAGTGTGTAAAAGGTTTGGTGTCCAAATTTGGGTTTAGATAGGCTTTACGCTAAATACGCCGTTTAATTACTAAAGTTTCCGTAATTGCGCTATTTAGCATAACTCTTATTCTAGACATCGGATTGACATGAATTTTTAGGGACATGCTTAGAAATCAGTAACTAAGGTCATTGCCCTTTCTCATGTCCAAAATTCTCATTTTAAAGTAAAAAGGGCGTTATGGTCAACTTTTAGGCGTTTAACGGAAATGTGTAAAAGACTCGGACAAACAACGAACCGGTCACAGAGGGTTATACCATCTTGTAACCTGGTCCTAAGAGAGTCCTAAGGCATATCTAAATCATACCATAACGGGTCAGAACTGAAGTCAATGCGAAAGTCAAAGCTTTGCGACTTTCGGTTCCGAACCGGGTCAAAACCGCAAATGGTCGGATCAAACAAGCTTAGACTAGTTAATATACTTATTATCATGTTGTATGAGTGTTAAAACAGGTTATACACCATCTACATTACTGATTATGCATAAAATCGCAAATTAGTATTCTGTTGACTTTTTCTAAGCAAGTTTGACTCGACATTCGGACTAGTTAGAGTGGGAATCAGAGGGTGCTCTTTTAGGGGTTTAAAGCCCACATGATTACCAACATATAACTACCTTTGATTCGGCTAATCACTGGACCATTTGTGATTAACCGTTAAGTCAACCGTTAGTTACGACGGGTTGACTTTTAAGCTATAACTAAGCAAAAACTCAACTAAGAAAGGTTAAGGGTGCTTACCAAAGTCCTATGCACGACTAGGGATGGCTTGGTTCTGCTTTGGAGCTCCAGAAATGATCAGAAGTGCAAGAGAAAGGTGTGAAGAACTTGTTGCACATGAAGGCCTTTATATAGTGTTCATAAGGCACTAGATTGTGGACAACCAAGTCTACCCATGCTCATTGATCATCAACAAGTGTCCCTAAGGGCCCTAAAGCATGTAGGGGGCGCCCATGCTGCTACATTAATGGAACTAAGTCGGTTTAGAGTGAAGAGGCAAGCATGGAGCAGAAGAAAAACGACCAGACAGGCCCTCGCGTGACGCGAAGGACCCCCCCCCCCCTTGGGCCTCGCGTCGCGCGACCCCCTTCTGCACCAGATCTTCAATTTTTGAATTTTTGCGATTTGATCCTTGGCTCTTCAAACTCTGATTGGCCATCGTTTTCTTGCATATTGAGCCCTCAAAATTGACGTTTAGGGGCTTCAAGATTTATACCCATTTCGTTAAGTCCCCGGTTAACTTTATTGTTACCTGAAAAGTCCTAACTTTCAACGTTGACGTTTTAATCCCTCGCATACGAATTTGATCACAACTTGCTCATACGATAACGAAACTTTATGAAATTTTTGTCGAGTATTCTAGTGAGCATAATTAACCGTTACAAAGCTCCGGGTTTGTTAAAAGGTCACTCAAAGGTATAACTTAAACATGTTGACACATTTGACCCCTGTAGTTTGTAATTCCTCATTTTCTTCCACATTTCGTTCCGTACGATCCATGATTCATTCGTTTGAAGGTACGAGCATCATTTGGGGTTAATGTCGATATAATTATCCCTTGTTGACATTTTTAACCCTCGAATTTGCATACTTTCAATGTTTGTCAACTTTAGTCCTTTATTTAGTATTTAACACCACGTGTAAACCTAAGACACGTGTCAACACATTATTGGACGCAAAATTTCGAGGTGTTACATTAAGGTATCTTAGGCACTTTGGGGTTGTTCCATCCAGTAAGGAACCACCCGATCCGGATAAGTTCCTTGAAAATAGACAAAATTCATAATCAGCCTTTCGACACGGGGCCGTGCCCAGCCAACACGCCCCCGTGTCCACCAAAAGATTCCTTTCTGACCTTATGTCAGAATACGGACAAACTGTGTCAGGATCCTGCCTGCACACGGGGCCGTGTCCAGCCGACACAGGGCCGCGTCTAGCATGCTATCGTTTTCTATAAATGCAGCCAAGAATCCTGCACATTTGGACCATCTAGGGACAAAGATTTGAAGGGATCTTCTCTCCTACCATCCTAGGTATGTTCTAAAAGAAGGTTCTAACAACCATCTTGTCCTTTCCTCTTTTATCCATTTCCTTCTTCTTCATCTTTCTCCAAAAACCTCCATTAAAGCTTGAGATTTCAAGCTTTGTGGCAAGGATTATTGAGTTTTGTTCAAAGAATCTTGTTAAAAATAAGTTGTGTAACATTGTTTTAAGTTACTATTGTTCAAAAAGGCTTCCCAAGTTAGACAAATAACTTAAAACTTCAAGATTCCTTGTTTCAAAATTCTGCAAAAAGGTGAACACGGGGCCGTGTCCAAGGTACTGTTTCATTAAAATAAGCTGTTTTCGGTTTATTTTCGTAGAATGTCAAGTGAAAACAGTGGAACATCGTCCATGCAATCAAGAAACAGTAGAAGTGGAAGGAAGCCTTCCATTGAAGCTACCCTTGTACACTACATCATGGCGCTACGGGAAGCTCTTGATGAAATGACTTCGGTAGAGGAGGTCATAATAGACCATATAAATTATCTTACGGTGGGGCTGGAAAATAGTTTTCAAGAGATTAACCTCTTGCACCAGAGGTTAAATATTCTTGTAACACCTCCCATGGAACCCGTCCTCCCTCAAGAGGATTGGAAACTAGCACTTGGAGTCAACAACCCTACCGGATGGGGTGACATTCTAGCGGAGCCTCCTCTTGAAAATCTACAAGAAGTCTCGGTGGAAGTTGCACCTCCTCAAACCGATGCCAACGAGCCCTCCTTCCTCCTCCCGAGGGAGATAGAGGAGTGGCTCGCCGACATATGAGGAGTCCATACCCGGAGGAAGGAGTTCTATGAAGCCGCATCCAACCGAGACTACTATCTTCTCAGAAATTTTGCTAATTAGAATAACTTGTAGGCTAGAACTCCTTGGTTTAAGCTTCTTGTGCTTACTTATCTAACTTACTAGCATTTTAGGACTATGTAATTCTCTCTATGACGTTTTTTAATGAAATAATGGTTTTAAGGTTTGGATGATGTTGTAATAAATACTCGTGATGGTAAAGGATAACAAGGGAAACGAGAAACAAAGCCCCATGCACGAAAACAGGGCCATCCGACAACAATTTCTTCATTACAGTAAGCTCAGCACGGGCCGTGTCCGCCCAACACGGCCCCGTGCTGCACACTCTGCAGAAAAGTGCCCAGTTCAGGTAACTGGACACGGGCCGTGTTCACTTAACACGCCCCCGTGTCCAGGCTTCTGTTTCTTTTCTTTAATTTTTGTCGCTGGCACCTGAACACGGGGCCGTGTCCAGGATGCCAGTAACATAAAATTTTGCTTTTAACACCATTTTACACATTCAATCAACCTAAAAACTTATTTTTGGGAAACATTGAGGACAATGTGTAATTTAAGTGTGGGGGGAATGCTAAAACCTTGAATCTTGCAAGTCCTAATGAAAAGCCTTACACAAAACTCTATTGGAACCGCTAATCACCCCAATTTTTTTTTCAAAAAAAAAAAAAGAAACTTTCATTTTTTTACTTGTCTAAGTTTAAGTTGGAAATCCAAGTTCTAACAAGGTTATATTTTTACAAGTTTACAACCGATAGCGTCGTGATAAAAAGAACCAACATAAGAAAATTATGAAAAGGCATGACAAACTTAGTTAAGATTTGATTACATATATTTGATCACATAAAAAAAACCTTTCCCACAAAGGTGAGTTTTGAGCCTTTATCGAGCATACAAATACATATCTTTACACTAAATGCTCATTTTTCGTTTCTTGTGTGAATAGCCGCTTGGTTCGTACGACTCTAGAACTTGCCACAACAATACATTCCCAGTCCTTACCAACTTAAACCCGAGTAAGTAAATGATGGAGGCATTGGACTAACCCTTTTTCTTTCTACACCATTATTTTTCATTTTTTTTACCACCTACCCAAAATCCCCCTAGTTAACCCCTTTGAGCCTAAACCTTTTCATTTCTTAACCCAAAACAATCACCGTTTTTACCCACCTAAACCTTTTTATTTTTAACCCTTTCTTTTAGTAACAACGTTCGGTTTTCTAATGACTCTTCCTAGTTAAAATATATATATATATATATATATATATATATATTGATGAAACCAAACAAACAAACAAGTTCATCAGAAATAACTTTGTTTGAAACAAGTGGTTCATCAAAATAAAATAAAAATGTGAAAAATAAAAAGTCTTTCAAAAACCGACGTTTGTTACGCTTTTCGCCCTTTTACTAATCACTAACCCAACCACCCACCTTTAGCCCAAGCCTAACCCTTCATCCAAAAAGTCCTCTTGATATTTACAAAGGTATATAGTTAAAAAGGAGGATGATTGATTGCTTAGCAAGCTTATGGTAGGAGTAAGTTCCATGCCGCTCTCGAGTGATTCACTAAAAATACACCTTCGGCCGAGTGTTGAGTGATTCCCCGTGAGGTATGTGAACTTGTATATAAATGGAATTTTAAAGAGGTATGTTATGCCCTAATAAATAATTTATCTTATGAAATGTTTTTAATAAATCATGACGAATAGGATTGTAAATAAATAAAAATAAAACCTAAATAATCTTGGAAATCCCGACACTCTATGACAAGCCCAAAAACCTTCTCTTCTACCCATTCCATTTGGGAGTGAATAAAGCCACATTATAAAGAGTTTTACTTGAGGACAAGCAAATATTCAAGTGTGGGGGTATTTGATGTGCACAAAATGCAACATATAAATTACATCAATTGTGGCTTAAAACTAACCCTTTTTTAGTACTAATGTTGGAAAAAAGTGTGCTTTTGTCTTCCTTTTGTATTTTCAGGATTAAATGAGCTCAAAATAACAAAAGATGCAAAAAGACAGCAAAATCTAACATAAATAGAAGAAAGGGAACAAAAGTGATATGCCGGACCCCCCGACAGCATCTTCCCAAGCAAAACAAAGAAGACAGAAGACTGAACACGCCCCGTGCTCAGTGAGCACGGGGCCGTACCCAAGTGCCAGCAGAAAAGACAAACTCATAGAAGCTTCTGTTGCCCACCACGGGGCCGTGCGCAGCGGACACGGGGGCGTGGTCAACTTCCTGCAGGCGCAATTATTGTAATTGCGAATTACAATTAATGAAGAGAGAGAGTCAATGGACATGGGGTCGTGCCCAGCGGACACGGGGCCGTACCCGAGCTTCTGTTCAGCCTATAAATAGGAGTGTTTGGAGCTCTTGCAACTCATCCCTTATCACACCACCTCTCTCACACTTCACCCACCACCCACCACCATCACAACACCATCATCCACCACCATCATCCATTGTCCATCATAGAGTGTGTGAGTCGTCTCAGGATCCAAGATTGATCCTAAGAGTTCTTGACAATCAAAGGCCATGTTTGCCTAAGTCTCTTACATCACTTGCTGAAGACAAGTGTTTAGTGTAATACTTTTTATTTTTAATCTTTTGCACTTTTTAATTGGTTTTGTATTAATGACTTTAATTACTAGTTTCTTATGTTGAAGGTGATTCTTCCTTATCGTTTGTCTGTGGTGTCTTGGCATTATTTTACTGTCTCTATAAAATAAAAGATTTTCACCATTCATATCTCCACGGTGTATATGGAGGTATGTTGGCTACCTGGTCGGGGGTTAAAGGAACGGTTTGGTAAGAGTCTTGCCATTGTTCAGTGTATAGATCCTGCAATGGACCTGGGTTAAATTTAGTAGGACCTCCTTCAAATACCCAAAGGTATTGGATGGCGTGGGTCCAAACTCTTTGATCCCCTCATAAGTTAAACTACTATTGAAACTTTAACCCAGCTACTTAGGACTGTATCCCTGCTGACTCAGACTACTTAGCTGAGGGTAACGTCGCCTTCAAAAGAGGGGCCTACCACATTATGCATTAATAACTTAATTAATTATCTTTCAATAATCCGACCCTTTAGGATTGTATCCTTGCTGACTCAAACTACTGGGTTGAGGGTAACGTCGCCTTCAAAAGAGGGGCCTACTACAATAACTAAGATGATCTCTTAAACAAGTGCAAAAGTGCGAAAATAATCAAAGGTAACACTACACACGAGTCGGATCCAAGTGATTCATCTTGTCTATCTGTTTTTATTTTTATTTTATTTTTCAGCATTTTAGTTAGTTTTATTTTCTTAGTTTAAAACCTTTTTCTAACATTTTGATTTGGTTAGACGTTGAGGATAAACATGTACTAAAAGCTCTTGTGTCCTTGGACGACCTCGGTATCTTACCAACACTATACTACGTCCACGATGGGTGCACTTGCCCATATGTGTGTTTAGTGTTAGTAAATATCGTGTTTTATAAATTTAAAACTTGGCTAAAAAGTGTAAAAAGGGCTTAAGATATATACCAAAAATACAACACACTTTACGCACATCAATGCCAAATCTTTCTAGCTCAATTTTCAAATGACAGAAACGTTCTATCATTTGTCGGGCATTCTCTCCTTTCATGTGCCGAACAGGTCAAATTCTTTCTTTAGCAAAGATATCTTGTTTTTCTTGATTTCCTTTCCACCTTCAGCTTTCACTTTCAGCGCCTCCCACATGGATTTTGACGTTACATCATCTTGCAGCAAACAAAGAATATCTTCCCTAACCGATTGTTGTAACAGTGTGATCATTCTTTGTTCGTTAGAGAACTCTATTTTATCAGCATCTTTGTATGATTTAAGTGTAACTATTTCATTTTTCTCATTAGTTGGTTTAACATATCCAAAGTGTAACATAGACCAACACTCATAAGCATATGCTTTCACCCAAATCTCAAACCTATCTTTCCACCAGTTATAATCTTCTATGTTCATTAGTTTAGGTGGTTTTTGATGATTTTCGTACACATTATCATATTTCAAACTTTTCGAAATAGCATTCGATTTGTTCTTTGATGTGGGTGTCATTTTGGATGTGAAAGCGTTGTAAAACTCATTGTAAAACTCCTCTTCTATGATCTTGAAATGCTTGGGAATTACCTCCAAACAATCAAACAAACACTTAAATTAACTTTGAATAACAAACAACTTGGAGTTATTGGTTCGCGCGTATTCTGTACGAACTGGCAAATTCTAGATCTGTGAGTATTCTGTGAAGTTGATTCGTGCGGATCAATATTTAACTTGATCCATGTGGATGTATATTGATAAAAGTTAGTTTTGTTTGAACTTTCTAACAACCTGATCCGTGCGAATCAACAATGTAGATCCGTGATTAACCAACAGCGTGAAACCTTGTTAAATTTTTCATGACTTTTTCAAAAAAATTCAATGTTTTAGCTCGAATTTGGATCTGAAACTTTGAAGGATTGTTTAAACACTGATTTCGCATAATATGTTCAAAAATCAGCCATTTTTAACCATGGAGGGAATGTGAATCTGAGTTTTAAACTTTAAAAAGAATGAGTAGAAGAAGAATGAGTAGAATGTGATGAAATCAGCTCTGATTTTGATGAATTCATCTTGTTTCTTGAATTGGCATTAGTGGTTGTTGCCTTAATGATATGGAGGCATTACCAGTATAGTGTGAAATGTATAATTTTCACTGACCATAAAAGTCTCAAATACTTCTTTGATCAAAAGGAGTTGAATATGAGACAAAGACCTTGGTAGAGACGGTGAAATAATAGTGGGCCAGCTCAAAGATTTGAAAGATAATAGTAATGAATTGAAAACCCATTTTAATCGAATCTGGGTTCCAAACACATGTAATGTTAAAACTCTTTTTCTAGATGAAGCCCACAAATCCCGTTATTCTATTCGTCCGGAAACTACCAAAATGTCCCAATAGTTAAAACAAAATTTTTGGTGGCCGGAATAAAGTAAGACATCATTAAGTAAGCAGAACACCATAAGTCTTACGGTAAACTTTAGCCGTTAGACATTCCAGTGTGGAAATGGGAGCACATCATTATGGATCTATTAACTAAACTACTAAGAACAATATGTGGATTTAATTCCATATGGGTAGTAGTTGATAGATGAATCAAGAGTGCTCATTTTATTCCGATTCGTAAGACCTACACGTCTGAAAGGATGTCGGAAACACATAGGAATAGAATAGTATTTTAACATGGAGTACCAGTGTCCATCTTGTTAGACAGAGATACTCGGTTTGTTTCAAACTTTTGGGCGTGATTTTCAAGAACAGACGGGCCCTAAGTTGTTTATTAGTACCGCTTATTATCCATAGATACACGGGCAAATCGAAAGAACTATTCAAACGCTCGAAGACATACTACGAGCATTTCTTATTGATTCTGACGGTGGTTGGGCGATCTATCTACCACTAGTTGAATTTTTAGATAACAACAGTTATCATTCCAGCATCGGAATGGTTCCGTATAAAATGTTTTACGGTAGAAAATGTCGAGCCCCAGTGTGTTGGGGTGAAGTGGGCCCTCATGAACTAACCCATAAAGATGTAATCAGGATCACTAATGAAAAGATTGAAGTGATCCGGGCTCATTTAAAAGCTGCTCAAGATCGACAAAAGTCTTAAACGGATAAAAGATGAAGACCAATCGAGTTTCATGTTGGTGATATAGTTACATTCAAAGAAATCCCCATGGAAAGGGGTTATCCGAATGGGAGAAATTAAGTCTAAAATTATTGGGCCAATCAAATTGTGGAACGTTTTGGTAAGGTAACTTACCCACTCGAACTGCTAGAAGAATTTAACAGTATACACAGCCCTTTCCATGATTCACTTTTGTGAAAGTGCTTAGCTAAGAAAACAGCTTATATAAACTAAGACGACATTGAAGTAGACAATAAACTGAACTATGTCATAAAGCCTATCGCAATTCTTGATCGAAAGGTTAAACACTTAAGGGATAAAGAGATCGATCAAGTAAAAGTCAAATGGGAACCTCGGAAGGGATCAGACACCACTTAGGAGTCCGAAGAAGAAATGAAATGCTTATACCTTTCCTTATTCGATATGTATTACGATTTCGAGGACGAAATCCTCTTTAAGGGGGATAGACTTGTAACACCTCTAAAATATTAAATTATATTTGTGTGTATACATGTGTAATTACTAATATTGATAATAAAATAGAGAAATTTAAAACTAGGAATAATTAACCTAGTTAAACCTTTTCATTTTTAAAAGATGGGAAATTAGAGATTTAACTACTATACATGCCTTGGAAACTAGAGGGACTAAACTAGACATTCTTGAAAGATGCTTTATTAAAACAAGATAAGATTTAAAACACACACTTTGTGTGTTTTTCCTTCTGGTCAAACAAAACAGAGCAACCAAGAGCTCTTGTTCTTCAAAACCCTAATACCAAATTCCTTCAACAATTCAGAGGAAAATCAAGTTAGGAATCGAATTCAAGTGAAATTCGTGATCACTATAGTTAAAGGATCACAAGGTATGTTTAAATTTTGATCTTGGTGATGTTTTGATTCTTCTTGAATTCTCATAAATGAAATTGTTAGAGAATTGATAGATGTTATGACTAGAATAGGATGATTATATGTCTAGGAACAACTCCTAGATAAGAAATTGATGAATTCATGTCATAACTTAGTGATTTCAATGTTTATCATATGTGGGTTGTGTGGGTTTTGTGAATAATATGAAGAACACTTGAATCATAGTGTTGATTTAGTGTTACTTGATAGATATGATATAAGTTTAATTGTTAAATTGGTATTCTTGACATATGAATTGAAATATTATGATTTAACATGGTTAAAATTATTAATCATGAACTTGATATGTTAGGAGACTAATTATGCATGTAAGATGTTTGATAAAATGCTTACATGAACTTGAAATAAGTGAGAATTAGGAAGAAATCACTTATTTAACTAAGTTAGAAGCATTGAGTGTTGAAATCTTGGAATATGAATTCTAAGCAATATGTTCGAATGGAATTCTATAGGCAAATTGGGTGGATCGTCAAGTAGTCAAGGCGGAACGGATAGTCGTTTGAAAGGAAAGCTTTGAAAGGTACGTGGCTATACGCTTCGTAATATTTCGCTAGTATTCTATGTTTAGTTAATTGAATGATAATTGAATCGTTATGAAATTTGGTTATTTCTATTACGGAGGATTTCCATAAGTATTAGCCGGATGGATTAATTAGTGAATAGCGATAGAAAAAAAGTAAAAGTGGTGGATTTCACTATAATGTTGAAACGGGTCAAAGTAATCCGAATTATACATGTTTGGTTGTGTGAAAGCGATAGAATTCGCCAATAAAACCAGACGGGTCAAAATAACCAAAGTAATGAACTTTGGTGAAATAAGGCGATGGATGTCTCTAGGAAAGTTAAACGGGTCAAATTGTTGTCTCGATGCGAACCGGGAAGGTCGCACAATAATAAGACTTCGAATAATGCCCAGATTCTTAAATAATACGCATTAGGTTTGTTAGCCTAGAAACAGTTAATGATGAATATGAGTCATAAACTCAGGATTGAGCATGACTAAAAGATGGCGAATCCATATTAAAGGATTTGTGTTAAATCCATTTTAAGTAATTAAGGTTGAAATGGGTTGATTAAGCATACAGATATACATAAGGGCGCATAAGTTGTATGTATAACATGATGTTATTTTAATATGATTATAGGATTGAGTCTCATGGAAGTTTTGAGGTCATAAATAAATTTTATGGTCCATAATTTGAAACGGGTCAAATAACTATGAAAATCCATTTAAGCCGAGGATTTAAATTAACAAAAGTTGTTCACGTGAATATTGGATTTTTATTCCATGTTATAGATGATCTAATTTCGATCACGTAGAAAGAAACGTGACCCAAATCGGACCAAAAATGAACAACTTATGGACGATTTTGCGAACTAGATCATAGCTGGAAAATGCAGGTTTTTAACCTGAATTCACTGAAAAAACGTCACTGTCGCGCCACGCGACAGCAACATAAACTCCGTCGCGACACGCGATAGGGCTCGCTGCCCGCGAAAGCCAAGCCCTTCTCTGTCGCGGCCCGCGACAGCCTATCAGAGCTGGAAAAATTTGTTTTTCATGCGTTTTGACATCTAGGACTTGTTTAATCATCTTGAAAACTTATATAACTAATGTTTTGGATGATTTTGGTCATAGGTAAAATGTAGGAACTTGCGGATGAAGATCAAGCTATGTTACAGGACCGAACACTCGTGCCAAGAAGCTTCCGCAAATGAAAACAATTACTTTTGTTACAAACACCTTGGTGTTGTGTTATAACACTTTAGTAAATATGTTTTGAAAGTTAAATATGTTGTGTTTTTAACAATATGTTTTGCAACTTTAGTGAACGTCTTTTGAAGGTTTGAACTTTATATAAAGGTCATTTACTCAATGTTTTTATTTTAAATGAAAGTTAATTGCATGATAAAATGTATGAATTACGATAGGACATGTGAGGGTCTTACATTGTGAGAATGGAAGTGTTTATCTTATGAGCTCCACCAATTTTTAATGCCAAACAATTGTTCAATGTCTCCATGAGGACTTACCAGAAGGCAGACAATTCCTTTCTTTTAAAATCTCCAATCTTGTTGATGTTTTCTTTATAACCCAATTTTTTGAATGTTGACAACAATTCTCCTTTCTCCGGTGCATCAATGTATTGACTTTTGATTGACAATTCTAACAAATCTCTGATCATTTTAAGATTTATGGTTACAGATATATTTCCCCATAGATGAGCATTCATCTTCTCCTTGTTTTTTTCAGCTGCGTTTTCAAGAGTATGAACAAATAGTTGTAGGATAATTACCAGTACTTCTGCAGCCTTTGTCATGGCTTGTTTTAGGAGGCAATTCATCAAGTATTCTACCAAAATTTGGCATCTTTGGTCATATAGTTAATGCTGAGTATTCATCTGGAGGTTATTGTCCATTAAGGCTAGGATTCTGTTTTCGCTGACAAGTGGTACTTCATGTTCCACGATAGGAATGTTGAGGTTGACAAAGGTTGAAGCAGACATGGCGATTTGGTGAAGAATTTTTCTTTCAAAAACAAAATGTTAGGGCTTGTATGTGAGTTTCGGCTTTCTAGGTGAATGAATGTTCTCTTGGTTTGAAGAAAGGTATTTATACGGTACAGGATCGTGGGTGGTTAGTATTTAAGTTGTTTTATGATAGGTTAATTGATAATTAACTTATCTCAAACCATTTTAAACATCTAACATATGCTTTAGATATTTTCAAAGAATTAATAAAAAGTCTAAAAATTTATTGGTGAATACTAACAGCCAAGTTGTACCTTTTTCTCTTGGTGGGTCCCGTTTTTAAAAGATGGTCCACTAACATTCATTTAAACTCTGAGAATCCTAAGAAAGTCTGCTTTTCTTCCCCCTTTTTGAAAGATAAAATTCTTTTTGCATATGTGTATCTGGAGTGTACTTGAATTTTTTTTTTCCGATGAGGGTGTTTGATCAGAAAAGAAATTTCTGGTCTTTGTATGTGATCAATATTACCAGATAATATCCTTTCTGTCAGCAATTCGAATTTCTAGTTGTTTCTTTTGTAATGTTGTTTGGTCATGTTTTTGTTATCATAAAATCATCAAAAGTGACAACAGATCATCAGATAGATCAACTGATTTCAACTTACATAGTGTTCTCCTAGAATGCATGGTGGTTGACTCAAAATTTATGTATTTTTTATATGAGAGGGAATGAGATGTGGCCAGAGTTTTTAACTTACATAGTGTTCTCCTTAAATGCATGTTTTTGTCAGATTTTGAGATGAATTCTGGTGTCTTTATCAAATTCTTATAATTACTGATAATTTTTGTTATCACATTTGTTTTTGTAAACATCAGCAATCTAACATCAGAATGCAAAAACAAGAAGTTAGAAGATGATCTTCCATTGAATACAAGGATGTGTTAGATAACTAGGATTTGTTTTAATATCTATGCTAAATAATTAATAATACTTTTGTTAAACAATATTTTGTTTTATTGGTGTGACTTTCTGATCTTCTTGATGATGATGCTTTCTTTGTTTCGTCCATTTTTCATGTATCTTCTTTCGTTGTGACCTTTTGACTTTGCCATCACCAAATCTGATAAGAAGGATCAGATTTCGTCATTTTTCTTCAACACTTACAAAAAGTTTCCTAACAAAAGATGTCTTGGAGAAAATTGTTGATGAAAAGCAAAGTGGCTTCATCCTAGGACGCCAAATTAGTGATAACATCTTGTTGAACCAAGAGCTAATGAGAAACTATCACCGTGGCTTAAGTTAGGCTGGTGTACGTTTAAAATTGACTTGAGAAGGTTTATGATACGTTCGAGTGAGAGTTCCTCAGAAATAGCCTAATCCACTTTGGTTTCCCTCATACCATGGTGAAATGGATTACGAACCACTATTACAGTGAATGGTGATCATTAAGGCTTTTTCAGCGGCAAACGTTGGCTCAGACAAGGGGATCCTATGTCCCTCTATTTATTCACCTTGGTCATGGAAATTCTAACCATGATGATTAGACGAAAGGTCTGGCAAGATGAGTCTTTTAAATATCACTGGAAATGTAAAGAAGTTGGCCTAACCCATTTGATCTTTGCTGATGACCTCTTTCTATTCTGCCATAGGGATAGTCACTCAGTGAATACCCTAATGCAGTGTCACACCCCGATATTTCCACGTATTACCGGCGGGCCAGGTGGAGAGTATCGTGACGTAGTTGATATCATCATAGTCAATTTATCACAGTTCAATGCACAACGGAAGTCTAAAAGTAATAATGTTACAAACCGATTCGAAAGTAACATAAAGTATTACACAACGGATTGTAAAAGAATCCACAGGTGGATCAAAAATAAAAGAAATATTGTTCAACAGATTTAAGCATCAAAAGCTTGCAAGACTCTTTATTTGATACTAGGAGTAGCCAGCCCATTTCGCTTAGTACCTGCACTTCAACTTTTTGGAAAATACGTCAATTTACACTGGTAAATACAATTAACTGACTCTTTTTGAAAAGTGTTCATAAAATTGATTTAAATGCACAAGCACAAATATTCTTTTTAACTTGGGATAATTATTTAAAATAATCTTGTAAAAGAATTATATGTTTGGCATACATTCAGTAGCCCGGGTTAGAAGTACCGTGTTAAAGATTAATAGACACACCACATAATATAAACCCACGGCGAGTTATTCTCAACAAGCGGGTATATCTTTTTACATACGCATCGGCAGGTGTATGCCTACACCCCGTGCTAAAGTCGTGGCCATTTCAATGAATGAGCCAAGGATATCCAGGACATGGTCATTAACCCCCCAAAGGCTTAAAACAAACAAACAGATTGAACGGGTTATCTCATTGATTTAACCATTATTCGACTAAAGATTCAATATCCGACAAAGCGGTATTATTAAATACCACACCCCAAGCCCGTATAACGGAAAATAAGTTAAAAGTATTTATCTGAGCAAATTATAATTTAATCTCAGCCGTATAATAATCAGCAAGTTCAAATAGCTTTTACTGGGCTCCTAAATCTGGAACGAAGGTTTTAATAACCTATTAGATTCCAAACGGGTCTTACTTAAGTTTAAACTTAGACCGGTTAGTTTTAATGAAAGGTTTACGGTTCAAAACTCAAGATTAAGTGAAGACCAGATTAGAATGTGATTTAGACCCGACAAGTATGAAGACTTTTATAAAATGGCTAAACTAAATATATTCTGGATTTTGAAGTAAAAATGATAAGGTTTGACCCGTTTCGGTTAATTCATGCAAACTAGTTACGTAAACCATACCGAACGCGAAAATGCATCACGGGTAACCAAATAAGTCATGTACAGGTTCCACAAGTTAATATGCTTAAAATATGTTAGGATATCAGTAGGATACCTTCCATTATGCCCAAAACGGATTTAAAATTAATTTAAGCCCCGAAAGGGTATTTTGGTCATTTTAAAGTTTATAAAAGAGGTTACATAGTAATCTGAGGTTCTGGTCTAAAATAAGCTGTAAAAGTATTTATTTTAATAAGTTATATCAGTAAGATATCATATATATGTGAAATTTATCATTTATGGCCAAACTATGCACCGTAGGGGCATTTTGGTCATTTCACATTTGTTAAAAGGGCCAAATTTGAAAATCTGAGTTCAAAACTTTTACTTACTATTAAAGTATAAAATTTATTCATAACATTAGTAGGTAACAAGTCTTAGGTGCTAAATATGGTTTTTTACCATACTATGCGCCTAAATCGCATAAAAGTCGGTAGACGATATTCGGGTTAAATAAAGAAATCTGAGATTTTGATCACCCTTTACTGTTTAAAATAATTTATTTGATGTATAAAATCAGTAGAAAAAGGTATGATATGTAAAGGATGTTATTTTATTAGCAAAAAGGGCATAACCGTCAATTACCGAGTCAATGCAAGAACCCTATGTTATGATCAGTTTAAAATTTAACAAAAATTTCCAAAAATCCCTAAATATTATATAATAATAGTGGGTAGAAAGTTTGGTGTCAAAATTTGGGTTTGAATGAGTTTTATGCCAAAAATGCCGTTTAATTAATAAAAAACTTGCATTTTACGATATCGCGCATAACTTCTATTTTAGACCATAATCTGATGTCAAACTTTTAGGACATACTTAAATATCAGTAATAAAGGTTTTTGTCCTCTCACATTTTAAAAAAAAATCGCGTTTTAATATCAAAAGGGCATAATGGTCAACTTTTAAGCATTTAACAGAAACATGCAATGAACTAGGATTTCTATGGAACCAAGTTGTATAACCTCAGAGGGTTATACTAACCTATAATATGGTCCTAATGGAACCCTAAGGCATATCTAAACTAAGCTAAATCGGGTCAGAACTGAAAGTCAAAGGAAAAGTCTACTTTTGCGACTTTCGGTTCCGAACCGAGCCTAAACTCAGAATTGTCGGGTTTAACATGCTTAGGCATGTTCTTATATTATTTACTAAGTTATTTAGATGTTAATACATGTTCCATAACCTCTGCATTGTTAGTTATGAATTTATTTGTAAAAATTGATTCTGTTGACTTCTTATAAATAAGTTTAACCCAACAATTGACCAAGTAAAAGTGATAATCAGTAGGTGCCCTTTTAAGGGTTTATTACCTACATAATTACCAACTCATAGCCACTTTTAAAACGGAGAATGGCTGAACCATTAGTAATTAATCACTAAGTCAAAGCTTAACTACGATAGCTTTGACTTTTGGTAATTAAACTAATAAACATAAACTAGAGAGGCTAAGAACACTTACTAGGGTACTTAGCACGAATTTGGAACTTAAGAAAACATCCTCTAGCTCCAGAAGGGTTCCAAGAGTAAGCTTTGAAGTAAAACGTGAAATGAGCAAATGAACTCATGAACACAAGTCCCTTGTATAGCAAATTTGATGCTCCATGATCACTCCATCTGCACCTAGGAGGTAATTCAGATGTTTACTGTGACAACCTGAATATTCAGGTTAGTATTACATAAATTCCACAACCCTTCAACGTGTAACCTTACGTTTAATTCATTAAATGTTTGTGTACGTGTAATCATTCATGAACCTGTTAGTCTTTTGGACTGGGCCGCACACCCATTTGTAACACACTTCATGGCCGTTTGGGTGGCCCACAAAGTATATCAGGCCCGAACCTTATTAGCAATAGGGGGCGGGTATTAGATTACTTGCGGCCTACTCCTAAACATAAACCAATTGGATTACTTGTGGCCCACTCCTAATCATAAACCATGTTCTTATGTAAATAGGCTCAAGCCCAATTCAGTTTAATGTAACCGCCCCAAACAGTGTATATTACGTAATCTACTAGGATAACTATGATCATAAACTACAACAAACCCTATTACTACCCTATTACTCCTTCATAATTTACGTACGGCAACAGTAGCAGACCCCTCCCCCTCTCTTCGAAGCATATCAAACTCACCTTCTACGTTTCAGGTTAGTGTGGCAATCTCTGTTGTAAGCCTGTTTGATCTTAAATCGATTGTTGGTTATGCGGTTACTTGTTAGAGTTGCATGAATGCGAGTAGTATTGAATCATGATGTGGGCCGTAAATAAATCAAGATGAACTGATCTAGGCTATAGTATACTAGTATAAGGGATGCACATGATTTAGGAATGTTTATGATTAATTATGTTAGTTGATCTGGTTGATTGAATAGAGGGATAATTGTGAGAATTGGTTGGGACTATTTGTCTAGATGATAAGGGTTATGTGCTTAATTCAGATTTGTTATGATTAAAAGTTCATGAAATTTAGTTGATAACTAATTAATCAAGATGTTGTGAATGTGAAACATATTGCTGATCCTTTAACTTCGGTTAGTATGGGACTCGATTGCCAGTTTAAAATCAACCATTAAACCCATAATATTATACACTGAACTTGGACCTAAGGTCCTAATGGATCGCACCAAAACACCGGCCCACTTACACATGAATTGGGCCTCCTTTGTGAATTAAAAATACAGCAGCAAACTAGGCCACACATCTGGGTGGGCCTGGGGTGCGTATGGGCCGTGGATCCAACTTCAGCCGCATGAGTTTCGAACTGATGTGTGGGCTGCATGAGGGTTACGGGTCCACTGGTATAAGGGATGTGGTTTGGGGTGGACTTGATGTACTGGCCGGATAGAGAGATTGGGTAAACATACCAGATGGTTTAGGTGTTAACTATTGGATCAAACCTACAACTATTGGGCCGCTAATTACTGTTGCTGGACTGCATTAAATTGATATGTGAAACTGGGCTTGCATGCTATCAAATCGCATATCTTTTGTAGAATTATGTGACATGGGCCGCATAGGGAGTATATCGGTGGGCTGTGGTATTGGGTAATGGGTACCCGAACCAGGGGCTTAGGTATGACTGACTTACTATGTGAATTTGCAATGTGTTAAATGGTATTCATGATTAAATACATGCAATAGGTTAAGAGACATGAACTTGTATCGTAGATGTATCATGACCCGGATGCTGGGCAGGACATCCATGATGCTATATGTTTATTTGTTTATTCTTGAGTAGTACATGTAACTAGATACGCGAGATGTGAATTCGTGTAAATGACTGTCTCTGGTAACCACGATAGGATTTGATTGAACAACTGTAAAACAAGTAACTAGGTCTTACCGAGCAACCAAAGGTGAGTTCACTGCTTTTTTCCAAGCATGCATCCCGGGGAGGGATAACGGGTAACGTTCCGGGGAGGAATGCTAGTTTATTGGGATGTTTGTTATTATTACTCAGTTTCTATCACATAAGACCCCTTACATCTACCGACAGTTGTCGGGGAGGCAACGAGGTTATTAGTTGATAGCGCTATTAGGTTTGGCACCCTCACACCATACCGGGGAGGACGGGCGTGAACTAATTTCCTTAAAGCATGACCAATGTTTTGATAGAGACATTGGGGTTGGGAAAATACATCTTGTAGCCATTTCGGCAATCGAGTTAATAACAACATCAAATCAAATTGTTAAACTGTTTTACACATGTATCTGGTAACTAAACTCGGTAACAAAACTTTGAACTCACCAGCGTCGTCTGACACACTTGTTTGCATGCTTGTAGGTCGTTAGATGTCTTGCATTGGGAACTTGCTGTCTGGAGTAGCTGGAGCGGTCATGGGTCGACTGGATGGATTTATGTTATTGATTTCTTGATACTATATTTTGGTTTTGAAACTGTTTAACTTTGCTTCCGTTGAACACTTTGGTTTTCACTTAACTTGTTAATGGTATTTTTATTAATAATTGAGAACTTTATTTTGAAACATGTAAGGGTTCAATGTAATTAGTGGCTTGTTATTGGTATGTCGCATGCCTAACGGGGACATTCCCCAGGTGGTATTTTGGGGGTGTGACATTTACAGGTGTCCCTAGGGTAGTAAAAACCGTTTACAAGCCCCAGGTATTGCTCAGAATGCATGTAAAGGCGGTGGAACTGGCTGAACATGCAGCTGTCCTTGTTTTCTGTCGCTGGCACTCTTACGCGGGCCGCGTAAGACTCTTAAGGAGTCTACGCGGGCCGCGTGGCTCCCCTTGACCGGAAAACACCTTTCAAACTTTGCAGTTTTGGTCCCTGGTCCACATTTAATTTAAATAACTTCTATTTATTGCATTTAGGACCCCCATAGTTAACTTTTAAGGGCCTTGGGTCATATATTAACTCCGTTAAGCTCCCGGTTAGTTGTACGATCACCCGAAAGGTATTGTTTTCATCGAAACTCCACAAGATTACTATCCATTATTCTTGAGAGCAAAATACTCAATTATTACAATGTTTTTGGGATCGTTAAAAGGTCACTCAGAGGTAACGTTTAACATGTTGACACTTTTAACCCTTATGATTCGTAAGATCCTTATTTCAAGCACAAACGACTTTCTTTGTTTGACAATTTATTCGTTAAAGAATACGAACGTCGTGTGAGGTCAATCAGAGGCACAAGAATGGCATGTTGACACTTTGGATCCTTTTACTTACATATTTACATTGTTTGACAATTTTAGTCCCTCGGAAACAATTCCTTACACGTTTAAAGTCCATGACACGTGTGTTTATTATATTGGACATGATTTTACGAGGTGTTACATCCTCACCCCCTTAAGAGAAATCTCGACCTCGAGATTTACTGAAATAAATAAGGGTACTTCTGTTTCATTGTGGATTCAACCTCCCATGTGTATTTTGGGCCTCTACGGGTATCCCATTTAACATTCACGATCGGCACATGCTTTCTTCGAAGTTTCTTAACCTGTCGATCCTCGATCGACAAAGGTTTTTCAAACGAACTTTAAGCTCTCATCTATCTGCACGTCCTTATGCGACATTGTTAGTGACTCATCGGCTAGGCATTTCTCTAAGTTGCAGATGTGGAATACATTATGTATCCCACTAAGTTCTTCTGGCAGATTTAGCTTATAAGCTACAGTTCCGACACATTCGATGATCTCGAATGGTCCAATGTATCTTGGGCTTAGCTTGCCCTTCTTGCCAAAACGCATCACTCCTTTCCAGGGTGATACCTTAAGTAACACTTTATCACCTACCTCGAATTTCAGAGGTTTACGCCTTTTATCTGCGTAGCTTTTCTGCCTATCCCTGGCAGCTTTGAGACGATCACGGATCTGAACTATCTTATCCGTCGTCTCCAGGACTATATCAGGTCCTGACAGTTGGACATCTCCAACTTCCGCCCAACAAACTGGCGTTCTGCACTTTCTTCCGTACAAGGCCTCAAAAGGCGCTGCTTGAATACTTGAATGATAGCTATTATTGTACAAAAAAATCAATCAACGGAAGATGGTCATCCCAACTCCCACCTAAATCAATAACACAAGCTCGTAGCATATCCTCGAGTGTTTGAATTGTGCACTCGCTTTGCCTATCCGTCTGAGGATGATATGCAATGTTGAAGTTTAATCGTGTGCCAAAAGATTGTTGAAAGCTTTTCCAAAAATGCAATGTGTATCTTGTATCCCTATCAGTGATAATAGACACAGGCACTCCGTGAAGAGATACAATCTCATCCACGTACAGCTGAGCTAGCTTGTCGGAGCTATGAGTTACTTTAATAGGTAAGAAGTGAGCTGACTTGGTCAACCTGTCAACTATAACCCAAATAGTATCATTCCCACGTTTCATCTTCGGTAACTTGGTAATAAAATCCATAGTTACCATTTCCCATTCCATGTGGGAAGTTCAGGCTGTTGCAGCAAACCTGACGGCTTCTGATGCTCGGCTTTAATTTGAGCACACGTTAGACATTTAGCCACATAAGTGGCTATAGATTTCTTCAAGCCTATCCACCAGTAATTTGCCTTTAAATCCTGATACATCTTATCACTGCCAGGATGAACTGAATATTTGGAACTATGGGCTTCTTGAAGAATCATATCTCGAAGTCCTCCATAGATTGGAACCCATATTCGTCCATTCAATCTTAGAATTCCATCCTTGCCATACGATAATTGCTCAAAAGTTACTCCTATTTTCTCATTTGGATAGTTAGCTTCTAATACAGCTTCCTTTTGAGCAGCTAAAAACCTTTCATTCAAATTGTTCTTTAATTCAATGCTCTGTGCATTGATTCTAATAGGCTTAACCCTTTCTTTTCTGCTCAAGGCATCGGTGACTACATTCGCTTTCCCTGGATGATATCGGATTTCACAATCATAATCATTCAGTGTCTCCATCCATCGACGCTGTCTCATGTTAAGATCCTTCTGCTTAAACAGATGCTGAAGGCTCTTATGATCAGAATAGATCACACACTTAGTCCCATAAAGATAATGCCTCCAAAGTTTTAGTGCAAATACAACGGCACCCAACTCCAAATCATGGGTGGTGTAATTCTCCTCGTGCACTTTTAGTTGTCGGGAAGCATATGCAATAACTTTTCCCTTCTGCATAAGCACACATCCCATGCCTGTGTGTGATGCGTCGCAATAAACCACAAATTCTTCAATACCTTCTGGCAATGTCAACACAGGTGCATTGTTTAACTTCTGCTTAAGGATATCAAAGGATTCTTGTTGTTTGGGACCCCAGTCAAACTTTATATTCTTGCGAGTCAATGAAGTAAGGGGTGTAGCAATCCTTGAAAAGTTTTCAATAAAACGCCTTTAATATCCTGCCAGACCCAAGAAGCTACGAATCTCTGTGGGCGTCTTCGGCTCTTGCCAATTCATAATGGCTTCAATCTTAGCGGGATCCACCTGGATACCACGCTCGCTAACCACATGTCCAAGAAATTGGACTTCATGAAGCCAAAACTCACATTTTGAAAACTTGGCGTAGAGTTTTTCTTGTTGTAGGAGTTTGAGAATACATCGAAGATGCTTCTCATGAATGGCCTGATTCTTTGAATATGTAAGTATGTCATCGATAAAAACAATAACAAACTTGTCCAAATATGGTTTGCAAACGCGATTCATGAGATCCATGAATGCTGTTGGTGCATTAGTGAGCCCGAAAGGCATCACCAAGAACTCGTAGTGACCATAACGAGTCCTGAATGCAGTCTTATGCACATCTTCATCTCTGACCTTTAGTTGATGGTAACCTGACCTTAAATCAATCTTGGAGAAATAACTTGCTTCTTGCAGTTGATCGAACAGATCGTCGATCCTGGGCAATGGATATCTATTCTTGATTGTAACCTTGGTCAGCTCGCGATAATCAATGCATAAACGCATTGATCCATCCTTTTTCTTCACACACAGAATCGGTGCTCCCCATGGAGACGAGCTAGGGCGAATAAATCCCTTTGCCAACAAATCATCCAACTGAGTTCTCAATTCCTTCATCTCAGTTGGTGCCAATCGATAAGGTGGTCTTGCAACTGGTGCTGCTCCAGGAATGATATCCATTCTGAACTCCACTTGCCTATCTGGAGGTAAACCGGGTAGCTCTTCAGGGAATAGGTCTGGATATTCAGAAATAATAGAGATGTCTTCGATCTTTGGCTTTGGTTCATCAACGGTTACCTGTGCCATATAAATGACACAACGACGCCTTAAGCAGGGACACTTGTTTAGGTAACCCATACTGAGTATCTCCTTGTATTGTTAACGGCTCACCATATGGAGTCTTAATAACCACTTGCTTCTTATCACATACAATTTGGGCTTGGTTATGAGATAACAAATCCATGCCTATTACTATGTCGAATCCCGCTAATTTCAAAGGAAGCAAAGACAGTGGAAAAGAGTGGTTCCTGATGGATATAAAACATCCATCTAATATGGTTGAAGCAGTCTCTGAAGTACCATCGGCCAATTCTACCTCATATTTTATGCTTAGGGTTTTAACAGACAGATTTAACAATTTTCAAAATTTATCGTCCACAAACGACTTATCTGCACCCGAATCAAACAATACCTGTTAGTGCACCTACGTCTGCTGACTACGTCTTCCATCAAGTCTTGAAGATTGAATAGATCGGACATGGCACGGAATCCTAGAATAGGTTATTTGTATATGGATCGCTTATGTGTACATAGTTCTAGGATCGCCTTTGTGTCAGATTGTCAGGATCGCTTATATGGTCTTGTGGATGGATCGCTTATAGGGAACTGTTCAGGATCGCTTATATGGCTGTCATATAAGCGACCCAGCATGTCTATATATAGATGAGCGATCCACAGCACATAAAAAACGGTGTATTCTTCCGGTGAGCCACGAAGTGCTGCCGAAGTGCTGTCAGAACATGTAATTGTGTTTGATATCAATACAACAGCAAGATTAAAGTGAATACAGCTTCAATTGCACCGAATTATTAGTTTCCGCCTCTTAATTCGGATACGAGCTTCTCTGAACGACTCGTGAGGTCAGAAAACGATCCTACAAGTGGTATCAGAGCTCAGGAGGAGGAGTTCTTGCCATTTTAGCTGCTATTCTTCTGTTTTTCTACACTTTCTTCACTTTTTCAAAAAATTTTTCGGTAAAACAAGCTCAAAATCACACAATACACTCGAAAACATGAATTAACAAATCCTTGAAGTTTTCAGAACTAAAATCGAAGTAGAAACCAAGTTTTTAGGTGTTTTTGTTAATTCAGGATCGCTCATTAGGTGACGTAAGCCTTTGAACCGCTCAAAATTTTAGCTTGTGAACCGCTCGAACGAACAAAGTGTGAATCGCTCGAACAAACAGATTGTGGACCGCTCGAACATACAAGGTTGAACCGCTCGAACAGACTTTTGTGAATCGCTCTTTCAGACTTTGCTCGGACCGCTTATCAGTCAATCTTATTGGACCGCTTATTGGCCCGATCGCTCGAACTGACATAGTGTGTGGACCGCTTATTTGAAAATTTTTAGGCCGCTTATTAAGACAGTATATTCCAGTCGCTTTTGTGAACTGATTGAAAATTTTGAAAATCATTGTGAAATTTTGAACAATTTGAAAGATGGATACTGATTTTTATAATGCCTTTGCTACTCCGGTCTCGATTACCCAAAGTGCTTTGACCGAAAATGAAACCGGAACGTCTCAGAAACCACCGAAACTAATGGATATTGATGATTACAACGTGTGGTCGGAAAGATTCGGAAATTGGGTTGAAGCTTATCATCTTGATGCGTGGGAACACACCGAGGAACAATATGTTAAACCCACAAAGGATGATGTTGTGAATGGTACTCCGTTAACACTTAGAGAAATGAGTGCAACAGACAAAAAGAAATATCGGGATGAGAAACTCATGGTGAGTCTGCTTCAGCAAGCTATAAAAGAGGATATCTTGATTCTGCTTCAACACGATGGAACTGCATATTCAATTTGGACTGAGTTGGAAGCAAAGTTTATTGGGAGTGATGATATGCTTAAGAATAAAAAATCTCTCATGAAGAAAGAATTCGATTTGGTTCGTGGTTTAAAATCTGAAAACACCAAGCAGATTATTAATAGATATTGTAACTTGGTGAGAAATATGACAAAGTTAGGTATTAAGAAAGATACTGATGAGTTAATTGAAAAACTTGCAGATGCGCTTCCACACGAAACATGGGGAACATTTCTGATGATGCTAAGATCTAACAGAAAAGATTACAGAGCTATGACCTTGGGAGATTTTATCAAGCATTTGGAAGCTCAAGAGATGGAGCAGAGAAAGATCGCTAGGATGAAGAACTACGATGGAGAGCAGGATATCAGTCTGTACTACAAGCATGGTGCTACTGATTCAACAAAGTTCTCTCCTAAGATTGAAACTGCTTACAGTGTTAAAGATTCTACTGAAAAGAAGACATCTCAAGGATCAAGCAACAGCACAAGATTTTCATCTTTTGATCCTAACATCTCTGTAACAAAGAATGGTAGAAAACTTCAGTGTAACATTGTATTAAGCCTTGAAAATGATCAAGACTACACTGAAGATATTGCAAAAAATCAAATGTCTTTGTTAGGGATGATATTAGAATCTTATAGTTGTTTTGTTGCAGGAAAGATCGGAAATCCAATGCTCACGAAAGAGGATTACGATCAAATTGATGCTGAAGAAATGGAATTGATGGATATAAAATGGTGTATGGCGAGTGTGATGAGACGCGCTGAAAAGTTCAAACAAATTACCGGCCGTGATGATTTTCGTGATGCAAATGTTTCAGCTTTAGGTTTTGACAAATCTAAAGTTACATGTTTTCGTTGCAGGGAGAAGGGGCATTTCAAGAGGGAATGCAAAAACTGTGAAGCTACCGGTGCCCAGAATCCTTTCGGAAACAATGATTATCACAAGAAGGCCATTTATCATCAAATCACTCAACCAGCACAGCAGCATCAGGCACAAACAGCTCATGGAAGAGATGTGGCTGATAAAAGAGCATGTGTTGTTAGTCAGGGAAAATATGATAATTTTACCTGGGAAAAGTATCTTCCAAAAGATAGCAAAGTGTGTCTAGCTGAACAAGATGATGAAAAGATGGTTGAAGGTTTTACCTGGGATGATTTTTGTCCAGATCAAAATCTTATGGCCAAAGAGATGTCTAAAAACACTTCTCATGCTTTCTTTGCTAATGCGTATGATTTGAAATGTGCAGAAAGATGCAGAAAAGTCATGGAAGCTGCTGAAGAAAGACGAAGAAAGATCATAGAGGAGGCTGAAGAGGAAGAGAGATTGAAGGAAGAAGCGAAAGCTGAGAAATTGAGAAGAGCTCACTTTTTAAATTCAAGCAGGACAGCCAAAGAGGTTCCTGAATTTGAGATTAAAGTGGATGCTGAACCGATCATGGTCCAAGAAAAGTGCATGAACTGTGATTCGCTGATTAAGCAGAACAATGAGCTGTTGCACAATATTCACAAGTTGAAAGAATCGTATGATACTATGAACAGAGAAATCAACAAATATACAGATTCTGATGGTGAACAAGCTGAAGCTATGAATACTTTGAAGATAGCTTATCTGAGACAGCTTGATACGGCGAAATATAACATAAAGAAATGTGCAGATCTCGAGCTTGAGTTAGCAACACAAAAGATAGAAACTGAGAAAGTTAAGAAATTATTAGACAGTTACTCATGTTCTACTTTTGTTGTTGACAGGATTTATCCAGTTGTGAAAGATTTGAAGACTTTTGAAGAAGTGAAGATATTTGAAGAAGAAAAATCCGTGACAAAAGATGAAGAAAAATTGAAGACTTCTGGTAAGAAACCGAGTGTATCTTATAACAGATGTCCGCCCCCAGTCAAAAATGGATATTCACCTCGAAATCCAAATTCAGAAAGAGTCAATCAAGCGATCAATTTGAAATGGGAGTCTGGGTCGTCGGATAACTTACCAGAAAGTATCGATGTCACATATACGTCATCAGACACTGATCATGAGTCAAAGTTGATAAAAAGTATGGTCGATCAGGTGTTAGACACAGATGACAATGAGGAATCAAAACCGAAGTCAAAACCCGAGTCAAAATCTGGGTCCAGTGCGTCAAAGCCAACAGTTAAAAAGGACAAACGGGTTTATGATAAAGAGTTTTTACTTTCTAAATCTAATTTGAATGATGAATCAGTCAAAGTAGCATATACTTTGAAAGGTCCTGACAAATTATATTCAGATGAAAGTTTTCCAATAAGAAGTGTCAGAATTGAAATGATTCAAAAGGTTTTCAAAATCACAGAAATTAATATTTCTGAAATAAAAGATTTCAATCTTAATGGAAAACCTAAACAATACACTTCAAGAGACCAACAAAGAATCAACAAGAAAATGGGTTACAATTGTGGTTATAGTTTCCAAAAGAAATCAAACCATGATCGTAATTACAAAAAGAAAGGTCTTGGTTTTGCTCCACAGAAAAACTATAAAAATGAAAAAGTTTATAAACCAAAAACAATGTTTGTTGCAGGAAAAACTACAGAAGCTGAAAAAGAGAAATCATTCAGAAATCAGACAAATCAAGAATTCCTTGCTAAGAAGCAAGAGGATATGAAGAAGAAAGAAGACCCGAAGAAGGTTGAAAAGAGATCTTGTTTTCAGTGTAAAGCTGTGGGTCATGTTGCGAAAGATTGTCCAAAGACATTTCGACCAAAACAAGAAGTCTCAAGAAAAATGAAAGAAAAAGTTGTTGAGAAGACTGAACTGTCAACTCGGAAGTTTACAGGCTTTGAGAATTCAACTTATGAAAAAGGAGAATGTTCAAAGAGTGCTTCCAAAAGAATAGACAATGCTACAAATCAGAAATGGGTTGTAAAAGGTTCAGGTAACAAGTCTGGTGATGAATCTGATTCCATAAAATCAGAGGAGCCATATGTTGAGAAAAAGATTGAAAAGAAAGTTTCAAGAGTGGACGATGTGAATTTTCCGCCACTAAGTGCTAAAAATTACAAATCTAAAATTGGAAAAGTTGAAATTTCAAATCAGTTTTATTCGGACAAGAAGAAAATTGATGTTGAAAAAACTTTCAATGGAAATGTAAAACGCATCTTTGGAAAAATGGTCAGTGGTAAGGCCCAAAGCATTCAGGATTTTTATGCTTCCAAAGGATGGGTTTATAGGTCAGTTGAAAGAAACAATGAAAATGATGAGTTTACACCCAAGGAAGGTCAGGCTTGGGTGGATATATTTTTTCAAGAATGAAAACCTGACTTGCCGGAGATCCCAAGATGGTATTGTGGATCATGTATCGGCATCTTTCTAAATCTGTTTGTGCGTGAAAAGTTGCAGGACTTGCCGGAACTCCCAGGTTTGTAAGCGAGGAGTATGAATCGGCACCTTGAAAATTTAACCAAAAGATGGTAATTGGTTGAAAAAAAACAGGTTTGAAGAGCTTGAAATGCTAAACTTACAAGTGGTTGTATGTTTGTGATTGTCATAATTGGTTCAGAATGAGAACCAGTTGATCTTACAAGTGGTTAAATCAAGGTCATTAATTTGAACTTGATTTAATTATCATTCATGAAATTGGTAAACAATATGATGATTTTTGCCCCATTTTTACAAAAAGTAAATACAACGAAACTTATTTTCCGGAAAAACCATTCTGATTAAAACAAACTTAAGTGTTTTGAAATCATTATGGGAAAATAGTTTGTTGTGAGGGGGAGTTCTGATTGTTTAAGCCAAACGGATGGAGAATTGAGGTGTTTCGATATCAGTTGTCATGTTCTATACAGTTTGTTTTCAATTTTCTTTAGATGTATTTGAATTTTAGGGGGAGTAAGAATTTTTTAGAAAATCCAAAAACATCAGAAAATTTGAAAAAGACAAAAACATGATAAAATTGAAAAATGAGTTTTGTTGCGTAAAAGAGGAAATGATAGTACATCAGTGAACTATCACAGCACGCTAAAGAAATGTGATGCCAAAATGTGATAAACAATCTTACTGCAGATGTGTCAGTAGATTTTCGCACATTTAGTAGATTGAAACGAGATACAAACCTAAATCAAACTTACTTAATTCGTGGGTAACTATTCTTGAATATATGGGTAACCCCCAAAATCTTGTTTGAAAGGTCCCGTATTCTGAGATACTAGGTCTTTATGCTCAGTGATATCTGGGGTATTATTCCGGGACTTCTGCTGTATGGAAATACTGACCTAGTCCCCGAATAATACTTTCTGCAAAAAGCTTTGAAACATAAGCGCCGCCCTCAGCAAACTGATTAAACAATAAAATTGGTAATCTTTGATGTTGTAACAAAAGATCCTCTAAAGGGGACCCACCAAAAGTCGAGCCGTCATCTCTCTGCTGAACGGAAGTTCTGACCTGAGCTCTCACGGTTTCGCATCTACCCCTTTACAGATATCATCTGTGGTATACTCACCTGTAAGACTGAATATTTGGGATATAGATACGGGAGTATATTCAAGTGGAGTGATACACAATTAAGTTTAAGTATTTAAAACATTAATATCGTATCTCGAATCAGTTGAAATTTGTGTGAAAATTTAAGTGGACAAACATACTGACAATCTAGGTAAATTGTTTAGAACTTAAAACGATTAGAAGCTTAACGGTGTTTGTGATATGTTTCATAACTGATATGATTCTCTTGCACAAACTCACAAAAAATATTGTCTGTAAATATTTCATTTCTGCATATACTTTCATTCTGAAAATACAAAAAGATTTTTGACAACTGGTGTTGAGATACTGATTTTCAAAATTCATAATGCTAAACTTGAAGAACTGGTTTGGGGAGTGTTTGTGTGTAGATGGTAAAATTGTTTTGATAAGAACCAGTAATATTCTTTAATGCAAAATTATTACTGTATTGGTTCAACATAGTTTCTAAATTGTTGAAAAGTTTTTATCTTTGTAGAAACTTACGGTTGGGTAGAGATTGTGCAGGACTTGAGCAAGGTATTGATCCTGAGAGAGAATGGAGCCAGGTATCGATCTTGAACCTGATGAGAGCCTGTTTACGATCTCAGAAATAGTGAAAGATTGACTTCTAGACTACGATCCCAGCTGTGTGAGAGGGGGAGTCTGAAGACACCAAATTAACCTTCAAGAAAAAAGAGTTTGATGATGATGAAAACAGAGAACGAAGATTCTTGGAACGACAGATATTTCAGAGGCAGATTGTCGACTGATGAAGATTGTAGATAGACATGTGCGAATGCAGACTGGAATGATCTATGAAGACAGTTATGAAGACTCCGTCAACATCCGAGGGGGAGTCTGTTAGTGCACCTACGTCTGTTGACTACGTCTTCCATCAAGTCTTGAAGATTGAATAGATCGGACATGGCACGGAATCCTAGAATAGGTTATTTGTATATGGATCGCTTATGTGTACATAGTTCTAGGATCGCCTTTGTGTGAGATTGTCAGGATCGCTTATATGGTCTTGTGGATGGATCGCTTATAGGGAACTGTTCAGGATCGCTTATATGGCTGTCATATAAGCGACCCAGCATGTCTATATATAGATGAGCGATCCACAGCACATAAAAAACGGTGTATTCTTCCGGTGAGCCACCAAGTGCTGCCGAAGTGCTGTCAGAACATGTAATTGTGTTTGATATCAATACAACAGCAAGATTAAAGTGAATACAGCTTCAATTGCACCGAATTATTAGTTTCCGCCTCTTAACTCGGATACGAGCTTCTCTGAACGACTCGTGAGGTCAGAAAACGATCCTACAATACCCTTGCATAAACATCGTTGATAAGAAAGGTACCTGTTATCACATTGTTGTTCTGAACCGTTTCTTGAGCATTCATTTGAAAGACCCGTGCATTGGTTTTTACCCTCTTCAGGTTTCTTTGCATACTTTGGGGAGTTAGACTTGATATGCCCCTTCTCGTTACAGTTGTAACAAGTCGCATCCTTTATCTTCTTGCAATCCAACGTTTTATGCTCACTTGATTTGCAGATCCCACAAGCTCTAGGCTGCGATTGGGATTTTGATTCGAACCTGCATTTCCCTAGATGACGCTTTTGGCAGGTCTTGCATTTGGGTTTCTCACCCGAATGTTGGTTATCCTTTTTGAACCCTGAACTCTTCTTGTGATCTGAATTCCCCTTATGTTTCTTATCAGAACGGCGTGAGTTCTCATCCTCACATTTCCGTTTTCCCTCATCGGAACTCTTAAGCGATCTCTGCCTAACCGCATCGAGAATAAGAGATAACGACAGATCAGCCACTGACCTAAAGGTGGTAGGTCTTGATGTTTTCACACTTGCCTTGATTTCTAGAGCTAGACCTCCAATAAAACGAGCTATGCGTTTTGGTTTCGGTGTAACCAAGTATGGAACCAATCGAGACATGGTATTGAAACTTGTAAGGTATGCCTGACAGTCTAAGTTCTTCATGACCAATGTCAAGAAATCAGTCTCAATTTTCTCAACTTCATGTTGAGGACAGAAATTTTCTTTGATTAGAGTAACAAACTGCTCCCAAGTCAAGTTGTATAACGGAATCTTCCCTGTAGCTTGGATCAGTGACCTCCACCAAGCTAGAGCTTCTCCTTTAAAATATCGTGAAACAAACTTCACAATGTCTTGCTCTGCACAACCACTAATATCAACCAATGTATCCATTTCATCGAGCCAAGTCATGCAATCGATGGCTCCTTTCTCCCCTATGAAGTCTCTAGGCTTGCAAGAGACGAAATACTTATAAGAACATGTCTTAATACGTGGCTCTTGATTAAGCACAACCTTCTTAGACGGGACACTCCTTTGGTTCGATGAATGATGAGAATCGCTCTTGTGAGCTGTATGAGTCTTGTAGGGTGGTTTTAAATGTGGTTCAGACTAAGTTCTGACGCGAGTACCACTTGATTCATTAAACTGTCTGTCAAGAGCTCGAGTTACGACATTATCTATTAATGCCTGCAGTTCTGCACCAGCTACATTAACTCTGGTAGTATCATTATTCTCCCTCGGGTGGCTGTTAACCTCATCTGATCCAGCCATATAGCTTGATTGCTACATACAATATTGACAATGATTTATTCAGAAATCTATTATGGAATTTTCATTTATGGCGATTCATTAACCATGGTAACTATAAACCATATTGGTTAATTTAATTTATTTAAATTTTTATTATATTTTATCCCAGTTATAAACTATGATGGATAATAGGGTGGCATACAAAAGGCCTAGTCACAAGGACAATTTTAATTCATAAGCCATGATTTTATAGAATCAAGACATTTAGGTTTGAACGTAGTTCATTACCTTTTCTTGACAGGGAGTCGCAGACTACAACTGTCTTTTGTCTCATTTGACAATTATTATGGCCCGTAGGTACTACACCACTAATGGATGTAGATCAAAAGGAAAGAATTGGAATAATCCAATATAATGATGACAAGTGTCATTTTATCGAATCACTGTTGTCAGGAGTGCTAACACGTTTTCAGATGTTAACAAGGATTTATTTCTTAAAAAGGATTTACAATCATGGCCCTGTCTTAGAATGACATGTAGGCTAGGTGATACCTTTAAGATTTTCTTTCAACATACAATGGCAGATCAATACTAAATTGGAATGATATTTTTGATTTATTTCATATGATATATTCTTACATATAATGATAAATGAATTTCTAAATTAAAACATTCCATTAAATAAAGAGAAGTACATAGATGCCCTAAACGGGACTTTTAAACAAATAAATCGTCCACATAGGGACTAAAAGGAAATACAAGTTCTCGCAGGGACTGAATACATAAATAGATGTCCACGTAGGGACTTAATTGAAATATTAAAAAATACAAAACAAATAAAATACGAATTTCAATAATCCCTTTTCTTCTTCCCCTTGATTAAATCAGCCAAACCCTTAAGTAGACCACGGCGGCTTCTACGCTCCTCCTGCACATCCCGTTCCACCTGATTCAACCTCTGAAGGATCTCCTGCTACTGCGGTGGTTGGATCTGTGGCGGCTGCAGCTGCTGCTGCTGCAGAGGTTGAGGAGGTGGCGGGTATTGATACCCATAGGCCGGGTACCCAGTTTGGTAAGAAGCTGCGTAGGGCCCTCCAGGATGAAGAGCATTGTAGTTTGTCGCCACGAGATACGGGTCAACATCAGGGGCATTGTGGTGGTTGTAATCTGGGTAAGCTGGTTGCTCAAACGTGTTATACGCCGCTGCACCGGCGTAAGAAGGAATTAGGTTATCATAATCCATGTGTGATGGTGGTGGTGCGACTGGCGCAGAGTCCACCTCAGAAACTGGGTTTGAAGGCCCACCCATTTGTGGGTCTTCATACAACGGCGGGTAATGGTTGTTGCTGCTGTGTTGGGGGATGCTGAAGTGGAAACCCCCTCGCACGGACATCTGTGCACCTGATCTTCTTCGCCTCGGTGGTTCCGGTGGTGGCTGTTGCTCTGGCGGTGGCGGTGGTGGTGGAGTAACCGCCTGGAAACGCGAATCCTCAGAGGGATCCTGCTGCTGCTGATGCTGTGGGTTAAAAGGGGGAGTGAACTCCCAGGGGTATGTGGCCCACCTTTCCGCAAAGCTGTCTGGGCCCCGGTATGGCGAACCATGAAAAGATGATCCGTCAGAAATCCCTATAGGATGCGTCAGCGTCTCACTCGGTGGCATCTCGGGATCTGGATATTCATCCATCTCCATATCCTGCATCTCAGGATAATGATCAACTGGTCCCAAAGGGTTTGGACCCTCTGGTTCTTGCACCTGATTCGCCGGATTGAACCGGCTCTGGAAGTATGGGGTCGGGTCCTGAAAGGCGCGGTGAGAACCCGAACGCTGCAGTCCTGAAAGGCGCGGTGAGAACCCGAACGCTGCAACGGGAGGTAGGAGTGGTGAGAATCATTGGGCTCATTTTCTGATTAAGGCCCAAAGGAGTGGTTGCTAAAGGAGTTCGCTGGTGTATGGCCCGGCCTCATGGTCATGACTTGTCAAAACTGGGGCTTTTCCGCCTCTACCTCTTCCTCTGATACGCGGCGGCATTTTCTTGTTCCTGTCAAAACAAACACAAGAACAACAAGGAAAAACAATAAAGGACAAAATAAATAAGATTAGGATTAGTGTGACAACCCTCACAAATCCAGGTATCCGTACAAATTAATTAATATTTAATTAGTGCTTAATTACCGTGCTTGATTACAATTATAAATAAACTGCTTTCTGTTTTCTGATACATACATATTCATGCATCATACTTTATTACTGTCACTCCATTTATTACACACAAACAATAGTGACAAACTTGATGCACAAAGCACAGTTAGCACAATGAGCGGATAACCCAGTAAACATGCTGACATTGCCAGCACTAGACAGACATTGTTTCTGAGGCCAGTATGAGCCGGGAGTAGATTACTACACTAGTAGGGAGTGTAGGGAGGTGAGGATCATAAAACTGCGTCACTAGGTGATAGTTATAGTGACCGGAAGTGCCTAAAATACACTTTAATTACAAAATTCTGCACTACATACAAAAATTCAGCTTTTAACATAACTAGTAAAGTGCAAAAACTTGGTAAAATAGTCCTAGACACTTTCCAAAGTGTCGGGAATTTAATGTGTCACTAAAAATAACATAAAAGACACTTTATAGCTTTACTTATCACTTTAACGGATCAATATCCAACCGAACAACCGGACTTTACCCGGAACATAAAAATATTGCCAAAAACATAGTTTTCACTTTTCTGAGCTAGTTAGGGTCCCCGAACACCCTAACACCCTTTATATTACATTACACACTTAACATACTAACTAAAACCATTTGATTTCAACTAGATCCTAACTTAACCATTACACCCCAACCCTTACCCCCCCCCCTCATTGTCAACGGTCACAAGGGTGGGGCACACCCTTGTGTTTTCCTTGATTATTTTATTGTTTTTGTTGGATATCTAGATAGCATAATACATGATGGTTAAAACAATGAACTTGTATTATAAATAAGTCTTAAGGACTTTCACCTTCTCACTTCCAACATCAACAACTAGCTCCTTCTCTCCCTCCATAACCACCTCACGACTGCCACCCCTCCACCACACTACCACCTCCTTCAAGCTTTGATCAACCATTTCTCATACATCCATAGAAGCAAGGAGTCCTACAAACAAGCCGGGTGCTTTCGAAAGTTCAAGAACCGCTCTAGATTTCTTTTATCCACCACATTTACACCTTGTTTCTTCCCTAGCCTTGTGCTAGTAGTAAGTGCTTCTAATCATCATCTTGATCTTGTTTATGGTGGTTAATAGTTGATTTAATGGTTAAAAATTAAGAAACACTAATGAGCATAACTTAAAGTCTTGAACATAAGATGAATAAGGTGGATAAAGAGAAGATATGTGTGTAAATCATGTAAATCTTGTATAGTTGTGATTATTTGATGTTGTTTGTTACTAAAAGTAGGATGGATCATCATCTAGACATACTAGATCATGTTCAAGAACATGAACTAGTAGGATGATAGTGTTAGAAATAAGAAAGATGATGAAACCATCCACCATGAACTTGAAACTTGAATCAACATAATTTTTCTTGTAAAATGAAGTTATAAACTTGTGGATCTAAAGATCTACAAGTGGTTTTTCGGAAGAACCAAGCGGAAGATACTAGTTTTGTTAAAACCCGGATATTTTATGAACTAGGAGCATTTTTGATAAATAAACAAGTGTGTAAACACTTGTGTAACAAGAAATTTAACAAAGAAGTATTTTTTTTTTTTGTAAAACTTGACTAGAAGTTGTGAAACTTCAAGTTCTTTAAAAATAAAGTTTACAAGAAACTAATCATGTTTTTAAAGTTAACAAGACCCACTAAATATGACGGTAATTTACTACATATTTTTACAAAATTCTCAAGTTAATGAGTTATGGTTTAGTCTTATCTTTGTCAAGTTTGATGAAGAAATATTGTATGTCGTTGATTGGTAAATTGTTTGGTTGATTTTACAAAAAGAAAATGATATGCTAAAAGCATGGACACCTCCATTTACAGAGTAAACTCTGGCGAAATTTTTCCAGAAATATAACACTTAGAAATATTTTTCTAACAAATATTTACAAATATAATTCTTAACTTGTTTTCAAAAATAAACTTCGCCATGATTTTTATTACAAAATACCAAGTACCGGAGATGGATTTTCGTAAATAAAACTTGTTAAATATATATTTAGAATATATATTTTATAGTAAAACGCTTATGTGACTATGTGATTATTTTGTGAAATAGATATATTATTTTTAGGGTAAAAATAATATAACTTGAAATATCATGAAATTACGACTTCCAAAATAATACCAACGCGCTCACAAAATAAGTATTTAAGTTATATAAGTATCGTAATACAACGCGAACTTTAAAAATGTAACTTATGTATTTTTCAGAAAAATACTCCTATTTGTACATTTTTGTGAAAATATTATTTTGGAAAAACTTATGAAATAAAATATAATATTTTTGGGAAAATATATATATTTTGGAGATTAAAAGATTTTAGACAAAGTAATTAAAAATATATTTTTCAAGTGAGACTTAAAAATATATTTTTGGAGTTATAAAACACACATGTATTAATACCCCCATCCTTGGGAAGGAATATACTTATTAAATAATTAAGAAGTGTAAATACGAAATAGTTGTCTAACTATTTCCCAAAAACATTAAACCTTAAGCCAAGGCACGACCATCCGTCTAATAGGAATTAGTACGTGTAGGTCGTCACGCAGCAGGTTGATTTGGGACCGACTATTTCGAGACGTACTTCTGTGAGTTCATGTCCCCCTTTTCTCTTAACGGTTTTCAGTTTCATAACTTCGGGGGTGAAATACATGTTACAATTATTTAGAACATTTTTATACATGGTATGGTTAGCTTAAGGAGGGTTAGGACGTACAGATCATGTGACTGGTGGGTACAACACTTAAAGCCATTAATCCTCGTTGTTAGGACCGAGAGACACAAGAGTGATAGATCTATTTGGGTGTAGCGAGCCCACACCCGTGAGGCCAGGGAGGCCCATAGAGGTGACTCTGTCTTACAGCCGAGGCCCGGTACAAATTTGCTAGGTTTGAGTTTTCCTGCATCACTTCACACATACCAGTGGCTTTGAAACCCAGTGGTAATCTCTTTTCCTTAATTGCTACATACCAGGAACATTTATACTTTGGGACGTACTTTAGCGATTTATAAACATACTCACTTTTACATGAACTCACTCAACTTTTGTTGATTTTTCAAATTACATGTATTTCAGGAAATTAGGGATCTGGCAAGGTATGCTATGTCGTCAAGCTGCGTAGGAGAAATGATGTCATCCGAGTTTAGAGATTGTGACTTTTGCCTGGACGAGTCACAAGTCTTAAACTGTGTTTTTAATTCATGTCTTATGGTTGTGTCGTATGAACAAGATTTTTATTATGTCGTGTTGTAATTTCGTTGCATGTGTCGACTTTTGAAAACAATGTTGTCGTATTTTATTTTTAAAACTTGAATTAATGGATGATCATCTTGGTTTTACTTTCATATAGCTTTGTTGTGATTAAGCTATGGTATTAAGAAGTCACACCAAATAAACCCACGCTTCCGCAAAGCCAGGGTGTGACAGCTTGGTATCAGAGCATTGATCATAGTGAACTAGGATTCTTTCTCGAGTCTAGACTATGATCACTAGGGCTCTCACGAAAACATTTTTACATTGCATAAATTACGTCCAGATCCAGGACACCAAACATTTTTACAAACAAAATGTATGAGCACTTTTTTTCAAAATTTATGGTTCAGTCCCGGAGACTGAGGGATTTCAGCCCTAAAGGCTGGGGAGGTTCAGTCATGTAGACTGAGGGGCCAATCTTTGAGATTGGGGAGGTTTTGGTCTGTGAGGCCAGGGAGTTAGTCTGAGAGACTAGGAGGTTCACTCTGAGAGGCTGGGAGTGTAGTCTAGTGAGACTAGGAAAATTACTTGTTTGCTTATTGGTGACTAACATGTTTATTTGATTATATGTTGATTGTTTATGCATATGTGTGGTTGTGTTACAGACATCATGCCTTCTTCATCAGACACTGGAGTTTCAGACACTTTAGACCCTATGGCGATCGTATCAGATGACAGAGTTTCGTCAGAGCGAGAGGTCTACACTTCTGACACCACCAGTACCGATGATGACGATTTCCAGCCCTTTGCGCTGCCTGACGTCGGAGCTGAGCCTGCTGATGGCCTTCCTGTCGGGGACTTACCGCTTGCGGTGATCCCCGCTCCTATACCGCTTGTTGCTTATCCAGTTGTTGATATGCCCCTCGATGTCGTTTCTGACGACGATGTCGATCTGTTTGAGGAGGACCCACCTGAGGCTGACTTTGAGGGCGGGGCCCCTATCGCTGCTGATGTCATCTTACCCATTACAGATGCTCCTACAGAGGAGGCTCCTGTTGATTCACCTGTCCCAGACTCATTTGAGTCTGTGGCGTCTGCATCTTTGCACACCCAGGGAGTGCAGCATCACTCTCACGACGCCGACCCTGACATGGCGTCATCAGCTGCACCTTCTCCCGCACACGACTTTGAGTTTGATCACGAGGTTGACGATGATTTTGATCCTGTCTTTCCCCCTGGTTCTGATCCTGACCAGGATATCGAGTTCATTCACTTAGACCAGCCCCTAGAGGAGCCTGTAGCCCCTATCGATCCTTTGTTTGATGATCCAGCTGATTTTGAAATGGATTTTGTTGACCCGGAGCCTGCTGTGGCCCCAGAGCCTGTAGCTACTCCTGACCCTGCATTAAAGCATGACTCTGTTCATGATGATGCACCAGCCATGGCACCCTTCGTTGTTGATCATCCCATTGTTGCTCCACCGTTAGTGGATGATCATATTGTTGACGCTTCTGTTGACGCTCCACTCTTGATAGAGGATCCTGTTGTTGCACCATTTCCTGATCCTGTGCCGGTGCTGTTCGACCGTGCACCTTTTGCTACCCATATAGATCCACGTTATGCCAGCACCCGTAACGGGTGGATCGATGACGATGACGATTACCCACCTTTTGTGTGACCTGTTATACCACCAGTAGCCCCCGTTTCAGTACCCGTTTCAGCACCCATTTCTGCACCCACTGATATCCCACTGATTCCCCCACACATCACAGATGCTCGTCGCATAGATCTTCCTATTACATTCCTTCAGGACATTCCGCCGCCGTGTCCTGGAGAGGGGTCATCTAGGCAGCCGCCTGTCCCTATTCCACCCATGCTGTCATTACCTTTTCCATTCACATCACAGTTTCCCCATGTTGCACCACCCACTGCACCGTCCTTCACTCCGTCGAACGAGCCATTTCTATGGACTACGCCCCCTATCATGCCACTGTCTGATCCGTATCACCCATACCATGTTGGGTACTTTACGGAGGACATCCTTACTTCTTTGATGATACAGCAGGAGGCGTTGGCACGTTGTATTCAGGAGCTGGAGAGAGCTCAGCGACCACCTTGCCATTGTCAGACCCCGTGTGCAGCATCACACCCTCCGCGTCCACTTTCACCCGACTCAGACGCCCGTTTCTTGACCTCTGAGCAGTAGATAGCATGTTTGCTGCGTGTCTGTCGCGCTTTAGAGCAGGATTGGTTACATATGCGTCGCCTGTATTACTCTCATTTTCCTCCTCCTCCTCCACCATTGGCATAGGTATTTTGATTCGACGCAGGTAGACTTTTGGTGAGAGGACCGCGATTGTGCAGACTATACAGCTTTTTGAAGACCGCATTTTGATGACATTACTTTTGATATTTAGTTCTAGATTGTTGTTGTAGTTGACTAGACAAATCAGACAAGGGCGATGTGGCCCTTAGTCACTTTTGGTGTATGATACAGTCACAAAACTTGTAAACATTATTGTGGTCTTGATTTATGATAGCGGAATCGCAGTATTCTCATTATATGTGATGTTGGGTTGATTTGTTATATTCTATAACATGTGATGTTATGTGCTTGATTAATTTGTAACATGAGATGTTATGTGCTTGATATTATTGTTGCGTACGTATACCATTTGCTTACTATGACCTGACCAACGTGAAACATCTTTTAGAAGATGCCACCAAGACGTGATCCGCGCATGCCCACTAATGAGGCAGAACTTCAAGGAATCATTGATGCCGCTATCGCGCAGTATGCTGCTTCACATGCAGAAATAAGTGGAAATATCTCTCAAAACCATGGCAATAACAATCCACCTAATGGTAATGTTAAGTCGTTTGAGATATACCATGATACATTTGGATATTCTTAGCATGTTCGCTAATACCATTTGTAAATTCTAACGTATGTGCAGGATGCACTTACAAGCAATTTCTCGATTGCAAGCCCGTGAATTTCGACGGCACAGGAGGTGCTGTTGCATTTGTAAGGTGGGCTGAGAAGACTGAGTCTGTTCTTAGAATGAGCAAGTGTGCTCCCGAGCAACAAGTGACCTACATCTCAGGGCTATTTCTGGATGGAGCCCTATCTTGGTGGAATTTTCAAGTGCAAACTCTTGGTGAAGCTGCTGCTTATGCGATGTCATGGAATGAGCATAAGGAGCTCATGAGAAGGAAGTACTGCTCACATGCTGAAATTCAGAAGCTGGAGACTGAGTTTTGGCATCTAAAAATGGAAGGTCCCAAGATTGCGGAGTATGTTCAGAGATTCCACGATTTGTCCCATGTAGTGCCATACATGGTCACACCGGAGTTCAAACGAATTGGGCGCTTTATCTGGGGATTGGCACCTCAGATCATGAGTAAGGTTACTACTTCGAAGCCTGCGACAATCACAGAAGCCATTGATCTCAGTGTGGCTCTTACTGAGGAAGCTATTTGGTTGAACAAGTTTTCCGTTACTGAGCAGAAGAAGAAGGAGACTCACGTGGAGTCGTCTGGGATAACAAAAGGAAATTCTCGAACTTCAAGCAGGGTACAAGCAACGTGAACAAGAAAGGCGAATCAAGCACACCGGCAAAGGCTGCAACCGGTGTTGAGAATAAAGTAAAGGGTTACATGGGCACCCTGCCCAAGTGTGGGTTATGCCAGTATCATCATGCTGGTCAGTGCAGAAATAGAAAATGTGAAACTTGTGGGAGAATTAGCCACTTGAAGGATACCTGCTGGGTTGGTTCAGGCCAGGGTGGCCGAAGAGGTTTTGGTAACAACAACCGCGGTGGAAATGGAAACCGGCCGCAAGGGAATAATGGAAGAAATGGAAACCGAGGAAACAATGTGAATCAAGCTGGGAATGTGAATCGCAACCAAAACAACGCTCAAGCTGGGAACGGAGGTGGTAGTGGTCATGGACCAGGCTGTTTTACTTGTGGAGAAGTCGGGCACTTTAAGAAGGAATGCCCAAAGCTGAACCAAGCTCGTGGAAGAGTGTTTAACATCGGAGCGAGGGAAGCGCGCCAGGATCCCAACGTTGTCACTGGTACGTTCCCTATAAATCAACGCTTTGCATCTGTTCTGTTTGATACTGGTGCCGACTATAGCTTTGTGTCGTTAGAATTTAAAAGTATGCTTGGGTTAGCTGCTAGTAAATTAGATATTCCGTACTCAATTGAACTGGCTAATGGAAAGCTAGTTGAAGCGAATGAAGTCGTCAGAGGTTGTGTAATCGTGTTGGGAGAGCGTGAGTTCACCTTAGATCTACTACCAGTCGAGTTGGGAAGCTTCGACGTGGTTGTAGGGATGGATTGGTTGTCAAGTAATAAGGCTGAGATTATTTGTCACGAAAAGATCATTCGCATCCCAACAGAAGATGGAGAGACGATCATGGTTCACGGAGAGAAGCGCGATACGCCTCTGAGAATCATCAGCTGTCTGAAAGCTCGAAAGTGTTTACAGAAGGGATGTGTTGCCTTTTTGGCACACATCATGGACAAAGAAGCTTCTGAGCCGAAAATCGAAGACATCCCTGTGGTAAAGGAATATCCTGAAGTCTTTCCAGAAGACTTGCTAGGATTGCCACCTCAAAGGGCAAGTTGAGTTCCATATTGACTTAGTTCTAGGCGCCGCGCCTGTGGCTAAAGCACCTTATCGACTTGTCCCGTCAGAGATGCAGGAATTGTCAACACAACTTCAAGAGTTGCTAGACAAAGGATTTATCAGACCAAGCTTCTCGCCTTGGGGAGCTCCAGTTTTGTTTGTCAAGAAAAAGGATGGTAGTTTTCGTATGTTTATCGACTACCGAGAGTTGAACAAATTGACAATCAAGAATAGATATCCTCTGCCAAGGATTGATGGCCTATTCGATCAGCTACAAGGTTCAAGTTACTACTCGAAGATCGATTGCGATCAGGTTATCATCAGCTGAGAATTCAAGAGGAAAGTATTCCCAAAACTGCTTTTAGAACTCGATATGGATATTACGAGTTCCTGGTTATGCCGTTTGGGTTGACAAACGCGCCAGCTGTCTTTATGGATTTGATGAACAGAGTTTGTAAGTCGTACCTTGACAAGTTTGTAATTGTGTTCATAGACGATATCATGATCTATTCAAAGACGAAGGATGAGCACGAACAGCATTTGAGAGCTATCTTGGAGCTACTGAAAAAGGAAAAGTTGTATGCCAAATTCTCGAAGTGCGAGTTTTGGTTACGCGAAGTCCAATTCCTTGGACATGTGGTGAATGGAGATGGAATCCATGTGGATCCCACAAAGATCAAAGCGATAAAGAATTGGGAGACTCCAAAGACGCCAACCGAGATTCGACAATTCTTAGGTTTGGCTGGTTATTATCGAAGATTCATTGAGGATTTCTCGAAAATCGCTCAACCTTTGACTTTCCTCACGCAGAAGGATAAGAAGTTTGATTGGGGAATCAAACAAGAATAAGCATTTCAGTTATTGAAGGAAAACCTTTGTAATGCACCGATCTTATCACTACCAGAAGGAACAGATGATTTTGTGGTATATTGTGACGCCTCGCGTCAAGGTTTGGGTTGCGTGTTGATGCAACGACAGAAAGTTATAGCTTACGCGTCACGCCAGTTGAAGGTCCATGAGAAGAATTATACCACGCACGATTTGGAGCTAGGCGCAGTGGTATTCGCGTTGAAAATTTGGAGACATTATTTATATGGTACGAAGTGTACAATCTTCACGGATCATAAGAGTCTGCAACACATATTCGACCAGAAGGAGTTAAACATGAGACAACGACGCTGGGTCGAATTGTTGAACGACTACGACTGCGAGATCAAGTATCATCCAGGGAAGGCGAATGTGGTCGCCGATGCCCTAAGTCGTAAGGAAAGTATCAAGCCCATAAGGGTTAGGGCTTTGGAGATGATTATCCAGACAGACCTATCATTGCGCATCCGTGCCGCATAGAAAGAAGCTCTTAAAGAGAGGAACATTGAAGAGGAATATCTCTGTGGGATGGAGAAGCAATTGGTACCAAACGAGGAAGGAACGTTATGTTTCATGAAGCGAGTTTGGGTTCTTCTGTTTGGTGGTTTGAGAAAGGTTATTTTCAATGAAGCTCACAAATCATGGTACTCTATCCACCCAGGAGCGGATAAGATGTACCAAGATCTTAAGGATTATTATTGGTGGCCTAAAATGAAAGGCGATGTAGTAGTTTATGTTAGCAAGTGTTTAACGTGCGCCAAGGTAAAAGCCGAATACCAGAAGCCTTCAGGACTTCTGCAACAACCCGAGATACCCAAATGGAAATGGGAAAAAATTTCAATGGATTTCATAACAAAGTTGCCAAGAACGCCAAAAGGTCACGATACTATTTGGGTAATAGTAGACCGGTTAATGAAATCTGCACATTTCTTGCCAATCAGAGAGAAAGACAACACGAGCAAATTAGCTGAGATATATATGAGAGGGATCGTTGCACGTCATGGAGTACCTCTCTCGATCATCTCTGATAGAGACGAAAGGTTTGTGTCAAGGATCTGGCAGTCCTTTCAGGAAGCATTCGGATCTCAGTTGAACCTGAGTACAGCTTTTCACCCGCAAACAGATGGACAGAGCGAACGAACGATTCAGACTCTGGAAGATATGCTGCGAGCTTGTGTTATGGATTTAGGTGGAAGTTGGGATAATCACCTACCATTGGTCGAATTTTCATACAATAATAGTTATCACGCAAGTATTCAAGCTGCACCGTTCGAAGCTCTTTACGGACGCAAATGTCGATCACCGATTTGTTGGTCTGACGCAGGTGATAGACAGTTAGTTGGTCCAGAAGTGGTCCAGGAAACTACGGACAAGATTGCACAGATCCGAGAGCGCATCAAGGCGGCTCACGATCGTCAAAAGTGTTATGCGGACAGAAGAAGGAAGCCTCTGGAGTTTGAGGTAGGAGAAATGGTATTGTTGAAGGTATCACCCTGGAAGGGTGTGGCACGCTTTGGAAAGCGCGGAAAGTTAAATCCGCGATATATTGGTCCATTCAAGATTCTGGAGAGGATTGGATTAGTAGCATACAAATTGGACTTACCTGCCGAACTTAATGGTGTTCATGATACATTTCATGTGTCGAACTTGAAAAAGAGTCCAACCCAAGAAACCGTTGTCATTCCAGCTGACGAAATTCATATCGACAACACGCTCCACTTTGTTGAAGAACCCGTTGAGGTTACGGATTGGAAGATAAACAAAACACGCAGGAGCAGTGTCAAGCTCGTCAAAGTTCGTTGGAATGCAAGACATGGTCCAGAATACACCTGGGAACGAGAGGATCGAATGAAAGAGAAGTACCCCCATTTATTTCCTAAGACCCCTGCAACTAGAAGCAGAGCCTAAAATTTCGGGACGAAATTTTCTTAACGGGGGGAGAATGTGACAACCTCACAAATCCAGGTATTCGTACAAATTAATTAATATTTAATTAGTGCTTAATTACTGTGCTTGATTATAATTATGAATAAACTGCTTTCTGTTTTCTGATACATACATATTCATGCATCATACTTTATTACTGTCACTCCATTTATTACACACAAACAATAGTGACAAACTTGATGCACAAAGCACAGTTAGCACAGTGAGCGGATAACCCAGTAAACATGCTGACATTGCCAGCGCTAGACAGACATTGTATCCGAGGCCAGTATGAGCCGGGAGTAGATTACTACACTAGTAGGGAGTGTAGGGAGGTGAGGATCATAAAACTGTGTCACTAGGTGATAGTTATAGTGACCAGAAATGCCTAAAATACACTTTAATTACAAAATTCTGCACTACATACAAAAATTCAGCTTTTAACATAACTAGTAAAGTGCAAAAACTTGGTAAAATAGTCCTAGACACTTTCCAAAGTGTCGGGAATTTAATGTGTCACTAAAAATAACATAAAAGACACTTTATAGCTTTACTTAGGTGCTGTTTGTTTTTTCTGTGGGAAAAGGTCTGCAGTCTGCGGACCACATCTGCAGGTATCTGCAGGAGAAGAGGTGGACCAAATGTCTGCAGTCTGCAAGGAGGAGAAGGTTTATTTTTTTTTATACATAAACCTCTTCACACACACAACACACACCAGACTATTCTCTCTGCTTTCACTTCACCGCCGCCACCACTTCACCACCGCCACCACCGCCACCACTTCACCACCGCCACCACTTCACCACCGTCACCACTGCACCACAGCCACCACCGTCACCACTACACCACAGATCGATGATGATGATGATGATGCAGATTGACCACCGCCATCAAAACCCACCACCACCGCCGCCCCCTCTCTCTCTACGATCTCTCTCTCTCTCTCTTCGTTCCAGATGTCGATGATGATGATGATGATGAGGGTTTTCGATTTAGGGTTTTGTTTGCGATCGATGTTGATGATAATGATGAGGGTTTTCGATTTGGGGGTTTTGTTTGTGATGTTGATGATGATGTCGGAGGTGGTGGCGGAGTGGAGGTGGAGCAGAGGTGGTGGCGGAGTGGAGGTGGAGGTGGAGGTGGAGGTGGAGCAGATTTGGGGGTTTTGTTTGTGATGTCGATTTGGGGCTGGACAGCAGAGGTGGTGGCGGAGTGGAGGTGGAGCAGATGGTGTCGGAGGTGGAGATGGTGTCGGAGTGGAGATGGTGGTGGCAGAGGAGGTTGGAGGTGGAGATTGTGGCGGAGGTGGAGGTGGTTGCAGGTGGGGTGTGATGGCAGGTGGGTGTTGGTGACGGTGGTTGTGGCAGGGATGTGGTGGTGGCAGTGGTGGCAGGGATGTGGTGGTGGAGGTGGTAGCGGTGGTGGCAGGGATGTGGTGGTGGAGAGGTTGGCAGGGAAGAAGAGGTCTGCGTGGTAAAGAGGTTCCAAGAAGACATGGGTCATTGTCTGCGTGGTGAAGAGGTCTCGCAGACCTTTTTTAATGAAAGGTCTGCGAGAAAACAAACAATCTGCAGCGTCCAAACGTCTGCCCGCTTCTGCGCGGCGCAGACATAAGTGGCCAGAAGTACTTCTGGCCAAAAAACAAACAGCACCTTAGCACTTTAACGGATCAATATCCAACCGAACAACCGGACTTTACCTGGAACATAAAAATATTGCCAAAAACATAGTTTTCACTTTTCTGAGCTAGTTAGGATCCCCGAACACCCTAACACCCTTTATATTACACTACACACTTAACATGCTAACTAAAACCATTTGATTTCAACTAGATCCTAACTTAACCATTACACCCCAACCCTTACCCCCCCCCCCATTGTCGACGGTCACAAGGGTGGGGCACACCCTTGTGTTTTCCTTGATTATTTTATTGTTTTTGTTGGATATTTAGATAGCATAATACATGATGGTTAAAACAATGAACTTGGATTATAAATAAGTCTTAAGGACTTTCACCTTCTCATTTCCAACATCAACAACTAGCTCCTTCTCTCCCTCCATAACCACCTCATGGCCGCCACCCCTCCACCACACTACCACCACCTTCAAGCTTTGATTAATCATTTCTCATACATCCAAAGAAGCAAGGAGTCCTACAAACAAGCCAGGTGCTTTCGAAAGTTCAAGAGTTTTATCCACCACATTTACACCTTGTTTCTTCCCTAGCCTTATGCTAATAGTAAGTGCTTCTAATCATCATCTTGATCTTGTTTATGGTGGTTAATAATTGATTTAATGGTTAAAAATTAAGAAACACTAATGAGCATAACTTAAAGTCTTGAACATAAGATGAATAAGGTGGATAAAGAGAAGATATGTGTGTAAATCTTGTATAGTTGTGATTATTTGATGTTGTTTGTTACTAAAAGTAGGATGGATCATCATCTAGACATACTAGATCATGTTCAAGAACATGAACTAGTAGGATGATAGTGTTAGAAATAAGAAAGATGATGAAACCATCCACCATGATCTTGAAACTTGAATCAACATAATTTTTCTTGTAAAATGAAGTTGTAAACTTGTGGATCTAATGATCCACAAGTGGTTTTTCGGAAGAACCAAGCGGAAGATACTAGTTTTGTTAAAACCCGGATATTTTATGAACTGGGAGCATTTTTGATAAATAAACAAGTGTGTAAACACTGGGTAGGGTTCCAGCGTGAACAACCTCCCAAGAGTGAACTGTGTGAACAGATATGGACCCTTGATTTCCTTTTTAGTTGTTAAGGGTATGAGTGTAAATATATAAAAAGTTAGATTTAAACCATTATTTTAATAATTGAATTAAGTTACATCTTTCCTAATTTAAATTCATTATCCACATTATGTTTATTTATTAATAAGATAATTATCAAAACAAACAACAAATCACCAGATTTCAATTTTAATTTTTATTTCAGATTTCATCATAAGAATTCAAATTTTGATTTTTATGATCCACGTAACCTTCATATTTCAATGGTATACACATGTGTACTTGGATATAAATAGAACAGTACACATGTGTACTCAACATCGTACATATGTGTACAGTAATTCACAGGTCTACATCAACATTCAATACAAAAAAATTCTGAGATATCACAAAAACAGACGATATACACATGTGTACATCGCATTAAAAAGAGGGCAAAATCAAAATACACATGTGTACATCGTATTTAAACAAATAATTATTTTAATAATTGAATTAAGTTACATATTTCCTAATCCTTGATTTGATTTGTGAGAGATTTATGCAATCAATTTAAGAGGATAATTGATTACTTGATTTGTGAGAGATTTATGCAATTAATTTAAGATTGAAATTACACATATACCCTTTTTGTATTTAATTAAATGATTACCATCATGCCACTCACTTTAATCTCAAGATCATAAAAATCAAGGGCCCAGATCAGTTCACGCAGTTCCCTCTTGGGATTTTGTTCACGTTTGAACCTAATCCTGTAAACACTTGTGTAACAAGAAATTTAACAAAGAAGTATTTTTTTTTTTTTTTGTAAAACTTGACTAGAAGTTGTGAAACTTCAAGTTCTTTAAAAATAAAGTTTACAAGAAACTAATCATCTTTTTAAAGTTAACAAGACCCACTAAATATGATGGTAATTTACTACATATTTTTACAAAACTCTCAAGTTCATGAGTTATGGTTTAGTCTTATCTTTCTCAAGTTTGATGAAGAAATATTGTATGTCGTTGATTGGTAAATTGTTTGGTTGATTTTACAAAAAGAAAATGATATGCTAAAAGCATGGACACCTCCATTTACAGAGGAAACTCTGGCGAAATTTTTCCAGAAATATAACACTTAGAAATATTTTTCTAACAAATATTTACAAATATAATTCTTAACTTGTTTTCAAAAATAAACTTCACCATGATTTTTATTACAAAATACCAAGTACCGGAGGTGGATTTTCGTAAATAAAACTTGTTAAATATATATTTAGAATATATATTTTATAGTAAAACGCTTATGTGACTATGTGATTATTTTGTGAAATAGATATATTATTTTTAGGGTAAAAATAATATAACTTGAAATATCATGAAATTACGACTTCCAAAATAATACCAACGCGCTCACAAAATAAGTATTTAAGTTATATAAGTATCGTAATACAACGCGAACTTTAAAAATGTAACTTATGTATTTTTCAGAAAAATACTCCTATTTATACATTTTTGTGAAAACATTATTTTGGAAAAACTTATGAAATAAAATATAATATTTTTGGGAAAAATATATATATTTTGGAGATTAAAACATTTTAGACAAAGTAATTAAAATATATTTTTCAAGTGAGACTTAAAAATATATTTTCGGAATTATAAAACACACATGTATTAATACCCCCATCCTTGGGAAGGAATATACTTATTAAATAATTAAGAAGTGTAAATACGAAATAGTTGTCTAACTATTTCCCAAAAACGTTAAATCTTAAGCCAAGGCACGGCCATCCGACTAATAGGAATTAGTACGTGTAGGTCGTCACGCAGCAGGTTGATTTGGGACTGACTATTTCGAGACGCACTTCTGTGAATTCATGTCCCCCTTTTCTCTTAATTGTTTTCAGTTTTATAACTTCGGGGGTGAAATACATGTTACAATTATTTAGAACATTTTTATACATGGTATGGTTAGCTTAAGGAGGGTTAGGACATACAGATCATGTGAGTGGTGGGTACAACACTTAAAGCCATTAATCCTCGTTGTTAGGAGCAAGGGACACAAGAGTGATAGATCTATTTGGTTGTAGCGAGCCCACACCCGTGAGGCCGGGGAGGCCCATAGAGGTGACTCTGTCTTACAGCCGAGGCCCGGTACAAATTTGCTAGGTTTGAGTTTTCCTACATCACTTCACACATACCAGTGGCTTTGCAACCCAGTGGTGATCTCTTTTCCTTAATTGCTACATACTAGGAACATTTATACTTTGGGACGTACTTTAACGATTTATAAACATACTCACTTTTACATGAACTCGCTCAACTTTTGTTGATTTTTCAAATTACATGTATTTCAGGAAATTAGGGATCGGGCAAGGTATGCTATGTCGTCAAGTTGCGTAGGAGAAATGATGTCATCCGAGTTTAGGTATTGTGACTTTTGCCTGGACGAGTCACAAGTCTTGAACTGTGTTTTTAATTCATGTCTTATGGTTGTGTCGTATGAACAAGATTTTTATTATGTCGTGTTGTAATTTCGTTGCATGTGTCGACTTTTGAAAACAATGTTGTCGTATTTTATTTTTAAAACTTGAATTAATGGATGATCATCATGGTTTTACTTTCATATAGCTTTGTTGTGATTAAGCTATGGTATTAAGAAGTCACACCAAATAAACCCACGCTTCCGCAAAGCCAGGGTGTGACAATTAGTCCTAACTCCTTTGCCTAAACTCGAAAGTCAAGGAATGTGCAAACTGTGTCATTGAGATTAAACACAAAAGGCTAGTGTTTAATTCACTCAATGTTGGCTCTGATACCAACCTGTCACACCCCGATATTTCCACGTATTACCGGTGGGCCCGGTGGGGAGTATCGTGACGTAGTTGATATCATCATAGTCAATTTATCACAGTTCAATGCACAGCGGAAGTCTAAAAGTAATAATGTTACAAACCGATTCGAAAGTAACATAAAGTATTACACAACATATTTTAAAAGGATCCACAGGCGGATCAAAAATAAAAGAAATATTGTTCAACAGATTTAAGCATCAAAAGCTTGCAAGACTCTTTATTTGATATTAGGAGTAGCCAGCCCATTTCGCTTAGTACCTGCACTTAACCTTTTTGGAAAATACGTCAGTTTACACTGGAAAATACAATTAACTGACTCTTTTTTAAAAGTGTTTATAAAATTGATTTAAATGCACAAGCACAATTCTTTTATAACTTGGGATAATTATTTAAAATAATCTTGTAAAAGAATTATATGTTTGCCATACATTCAGTAGCCCGGGTTAGAAGTACCGGGTTAAAGATTAATAGACACACCACATAATATAAACCCACGGCGAGTTATTCTCAACAAGCGGGTATATCTTTTTACATACGCACCGGCAAGTGTATGCCTACACCCCGTGCTTAAGTCGTGGCCATTTCAATGAATGAGCCGAGGATATCCAGGACATGGTCATTAACCCCCCAAAGGCTTAAAACAAACAAACAGATTGAACGGGTTATCTCAATGATTTAACCATTACTCGATTAAAGATTCAATACCCAACCAAGCGGTATTATTAAATACCGTACCCCAAGCCCGTATAACGGAAAATAAGTTAAAAGTATTTACCTGAGCAAATTATAATTTAATCTCAGTCGTATTACAATCAGCAAGTGTGAATAGCTTTTACTGGGCTCCTAAATCTGGAACGAAGGTTTTAATATAACCTATTAGATTCCTAACGGGTCTTACTTAAGTTTAAACTTAGACCAGTTAGTTTTAATGAAAGGTTTACGGTTCAAAACGCAAGATTAAGTGAAGAACGGATTAGAATGTGATTTAGACCTTACAAGTACGAAGACTTGTATAAAATGGGTAAACTAAATACATTCTGGATTTTGAAGTAAAAATGATAAGGTTTGACCCGTTTCGGTTAATTCATGCAAACTAGTTACGTAAACCGTACCGAAGGCGAAAATGTATAACGGGTATCCAAATAAGTCATGTACAGGTTCCACAACTAAATATGCTTAAAATATGTTATGATATCTGTAGGATACCTTCCATTATGCCCAAAACGGATTTAAAATTAATTTAAGCCCCGAAAGGGTATTTTGGTCATTTTAAAGTTTATAGAAGAGGTTACATAGTAATCTGAGGTTCTGGTCTAAAATAATCAGTAAAAGTATTTATTTTAATAAGTTATATCAGTAAGATATCACATATATGTGAAATTTATCATTTATGGCCAAACTATGCACCGTAGGGACATTTTGGTCATTTCACATTTGTTTTGGAATTATGAGTTCAAAACTTTTACTTACTGTTAAAGTATAAAATTTATTCATAGCATTAGTAGGTAACAAGTCTTAGGTGCTAAATATGATTTTAAACCATACTATGCGCCTAAATCACATAAAAGTCGGTATTTGACGATATTCAGGTTAAATAAAGAAATCTGAGATTTTGATCAGCCTTTACTGTTTTAAATAATTTATTTGATGTATAAAATCAGTAGAAAAAGGTTTGACATGTAAAGGATGTGTAAAACTCATTTTATTAGCAAAAAGGGCATAACCATCAATTACCGAGTTAATGCAAGAACCCTATGTTATGATCAGTTTAAAATTTAACAAAAATTTCTAAAAATCCCTAAATATTATATAATAATAGTGGGTAGAAAGTTTGGTGTCAAAATTTGGATTTAAATGGGTTTTATGCCAAAAATGTCGTTTAATTAATAAAAAGCTTGCATTTTACGATATCGCACATAACTTCTATTTTAGACCATAATCTGATGCCAAACTTTTAGGGCATACTTAAATATCAGTAATAACGGTTTTTGTCCTCTCACATTTTAAAACAAAATCTCGTTTTAATATCAAAAGGGCATAATGGTCAACTTTTGAGCATTTAAGGAAACATGCAATGAACTAGGATTTATATGGAACCAAGTTGTTTAACCTCAGAGGGTTATAATAACCTATAATATGGTCCTAAAGGAACCCTAAGGCATATCTAAACGAAGCTAAATCGGTCAGAATTGAAAGTCAAAGCAAAAGTCTACTTTTGCGACTTTCGGTTCCGAACCGAGCCTAAGCTTAGAATTGTCGGGTTGAACAAGCTTAGACATGTTCTTATATTATTTACTAAGTTATTTAGATGTTAAAACATGTTCCATAACCTCTGCATTGTTAGTTATGAATTTATTTGTAAAAATTGATTATGTTGACTTTTTATAAATAAGTTTGACCCGACAATTGACCAAGTAAAAGTGATAATCAGTAGGTGCCCTTTTAAGGGTTTATTACCTACATAATTACCAACTCATAGCGAATTTTAAAACGGAGAATGGCTGGACCATTAGTGATTAACCACTAAGTCAAAGCTTAATTATGATAGCTTTGACTTTTGGTCATTAAACTAATAAACTTAAACTAGAGAGGCTAAGAACACTTACTAGGGTACTTAGCACGAATTTGGAACTTAAGAAAACTTTCTCTAGCTCTAGAAGGCTTCCAATAGTAAGCTTTGAAGTAAAACTTGAAATGAGCAAATGAACTCATGAACACAAGTCCCTTATATAGCAAATTTGATGCTCCAAGATCACTCCATCTGCACCTAGGAGGTAATTCAGATGTTTACAGGTGTCCCTAGGGCAGTAAAAACCGTTTACAAGCCCCAGGTATTGCTCAGAATGCATGCAAAGGCGGTGGAACTGGCTGAACATGCAGTTGTCCTTGTTTTCTGTCGCTGGCACTCTTACGCGGGCCGCGTAAGACTCTTAAAGAGTCTACGCGGGCCGCGTGGCTCCCCTTGACCGGAAAACACCTTTCAAACTTTGCAGTTTTGGTCCCTGGTCCATATTTAATTTAAATAACTTCTATTTATTGCATTTAGGACCCCCATAGTTAACTTTTAAGGGGCTTGGGTCATATATTAACTCCGTTAAGCTATCGGTTAGTTGTACGATCACCCGAAAGGTATTGTTTTCATCGAAACTCCACAAGATTACTATCCATTATTCTTGAGAGCAAAATATTCAATTATTACAATGTTTTTGGGATCGTTAAAAGGTCACTCAGAGGTAACGTTTAACATGTTGACACTTTTAACCCTTATGATTCGTAAGATCCTTATTTCAAGCACAAACAACTTTCTTTGTTTGATAATTTATTCGTAAAGAATACGAACGTCGTGTGAGGTCAATCAGAGGCACAAGAATGGCATGTTGACACTTTGGATCCTTTTACTTACATATTTACATTGTTTGACAATTTTAGTCCCTCGGAAACAATTCCTTACACGTTTAAAGTCCATGACACGTGTCTTTATTATATTGGACATGATTTTACGAGGTGTTACAGCCAGCATTGGAGGAATTTAAAGAGGCTTTAGGCTTCATCCCTAGCATCCCCAAAAGCACTGTTTTCTACAGCAAGGTTGACCCGGGTGTTATGGATGAGATTAACAATCATTTCAATGTTGGTGACCTCCCAGTTAAGTACCTGGGTGTCCCGCTTATTTCTACCAGACTACACCATAAAGATTTCATTGCTCTTATTGATAAAGTTAAATGCAAGATCCGCCACTGGAAGAACACATCCCTCTCTTTTGCAGGTCGGCTCCAGCTTATCAAATATGTCCTTAATTCTCTACATGTGTCCTGGTCGTCTGTTAGGGACAAATGAGAGGTGTTGCAGGTGGATTGGTAAGCAGTTGTTTTTCTTGCCTTGGAGATATAATCACAAGTCAGTAACGAGCCTTTTACCCGCATCAATCTATATATAGTTGAAGAACTTTAGACGCTTGCGAATGTGTATTCAAAGTTTTACAAGTCTTATAATCGATCAAGAAACTATTTCAGGACTACAAAGACATTGAGGAGGCAAAATAGCAGGTCAAGTTGGCTTGCAACTAACAGTTTATCTGCTTTCTAATAAAAGTTACAATTTTTTGAATAAAAAGCTTTTGGGGGGAATCATGGATAATAAGACTTTTTACCCACCCGTTTGAGGTTTTTCATATCCCAAATCGACCCATTTATAAAAATATGGATCAAATCGCCCTTAATTGGGCTGAAACGGATACTACAATGTACGAAACAAGAAACAAAAAGATTTGTGATGTAAGAATCAAAGACTCTTAAGAAGAGATGTATTACCAGACTGGTGTTTATGTAGAGCCTGGCCAACAAAAACTAAACTATAAAGATGGCATGCTTTGCTGCTTATGGTGTGGACCAAGGGGAAGATCATTGAACACAGGTGCCCATTGTCTTGGGAGCTGGAACTCCAAAAAATGTTGAAGCTCATCAATTGGTGGTTTATCTACAAGAAGCCAAGAACAAATGTTATTAACACCCATAGATAAAATGTGGTTATGCTTCAAACACCACCTGAAAGAGGTTAAATAGTATTTTATTTGAAAACGGTGAGGAGCTGTTTCACGGGACCCACCCCACAAATACCCTGTTAATGAATGGGATCAGGGAAAGATAGGATTGGGTCAAAGTAGTCCAACTCACAGCGTATATAGATATGATGGCATGGCACAAGTATCCGCTTCCAGGGACACCATTAAGTAACAAGGTTATTGGAATGAAGGACATCTTGATTACATCTGGCTCTAATTGCACGTTATGCAACCATTCACTGTGTTTTAGGTTTCTATGATCACTTCCATATCTCCTTTTGCAAATGCACACAAGGTTCTGTGATCAAATGAGATCACAAATTAACACAAGACTACAAGACAATCACAATCACACTACAAAATACTACATTTGCATTAAGGCACCTCCTTAGAAGAATAAGAACTTGATGAACTAGCATCTGCCCTCCTATGTCATACTGAAAAAAAAAAGAATCAGACAAGATTAGAAGATTATCTTTACTGATTGATAATCAACTTTATTGAATGTGTAATGTGTTATCCAAAATTGATTATTTGGCCCCTACCTAATCAGATGATCATAAGTCAATAATTTTATCCAAAATTTTAAAAGTTATTATCAAATTAACCATATAATCGAAACACACGGTAAAAATAACTATGAGCAAGGAGATCAATAAACAAACGAGAATAAAAGAATACCTTGTCATTGAGTGAATGATGTTTAGAAGGGAATCCACATGTCCATCAACATCCAAGAACCTCTTGTCTGCCATCGTTTCTAACCTTTTCTGTACATCAACAGGTTGAAGGGATGATGCATACGACTGCTTTATATAGATAACATCTTTTCCTCCCATATACACACCAACAGTTACATGAGTGCCAAATCTTTCAATAAACCTGTAAAAATATGATATTTGATCACAGAATCAAGAAACATGATTCGTTAAGATAACAATGGCAGAACAGGACCAAGAAAGATATGACACAAGTATATGAATATAACCTTGCGAATAATGCAGGTTCCCATGATGATGGAATAACTTGCTTCAAATGATCACAAAGTAGTATGTGGGATTTTTCAAGTGCGATTGTATACAATGATATGAACATGCCTTCAAAAGCAAGAGTTTTGGTGTCGGAAACATCTTTCTGCCAATTTCCAGAAAACTTAAACATTGAATTGAAATGGCCGGAAGGAATTTTTCCAGTCAATGATAGTTCCTGGTTGAACTGCTCAGACATCTGCAGGGCAAAAATTCCCGAATCGAGTGGATTTAACAAGTTAAACATGGTTACCTAACCTCATAACTTATGTTGCTTTCAAAATCTTAGAAAAAATTGTAAACTACATTTGTTAACCGATTTAATTATCTATTATAGTTGTTATAATTTTATTTATATTATCTTGCATGTATTTAGGTTACACCTCTATATTTAAAGAGGTGAATCATGTTTATCAATATATGAAGAACTCTAAATCTACCATGATATTATAGCACTATTGGTGTTGAAAACCAAAGTATTAAAATTTCTGTTTGAATTCTTTTTCAGTTTACAATTCAGATACTGGCATGGATATACGACACGGACGTAACACAAAATTTGTGGCTTTGGGGTTAGTGCAAATGGGTTATGGTCAGCTTCAAGTCGAACCTACGAACTCGCTTAGTTAAACAGGTCAGATTCGTGGCAATCCGGTGGGTTCACAGGTTGACCTATTTTTATTTTATTTTCTTAATATATGTTTTATGTCATAAATTAAATTCAATGGGTATTTTATGCCAAAATCTAAAACTTAAAAGAAAATGACATAATATTTTATAGTTAAAATATAATTGTTTTATATACAACTGTATTTCTTTTGTTCTAAAATATTTAAATTTAGAGTATTAACATACGGAAAAAATAGAAAATAAAAAAAAATCGGGTTAAATGGGTTGTGTTTGTGTCAACCCGCGAATATTCATGTCAGATTCGTGTTGGGTTAGACCCGCTAACCTACAAACATGTCCCGTTTAGCACCCTTTTCATTTTGTAATTATTTAACTCAATTGTTTAAAAAGACGTTGCAGTTATCACTTATTAACATAGAACGTTATGAAAATAGCATTGAGAAGATGAACATCAAAAACTTAAAAATGAAAAGGTTGGGCGGATGAGCTACCGAATGTTCTATGGGCTCACTGTACGTTACACAAGACTAGCAATGGGGAAACCCCGTTCAGTCTTACGTATGGCACCGAAGCTGTAATACCCGCAGAGATCGGACTCCCAAACCAGAGGTACAAAAACTGGGAGGAAAACGAGCAGGAACTCCGATCCAATCTTGATCTACTAGAAGAGCGTCGGAACATCGCGGCAATTAAAGAAGCCCGATACAAAAAGAAGATCGAGAAATACTATAACGCCCGGGCCAAGCTGTACAAATTCAAGGTCGGAGACTTTGTGCTCCGGAGCAATGATGCCAGCCGCGTCGAAACCCCTGGCAAGCTAACCCCAAAGTGGGAAGGACCGTACCGAGTCAAAGAGGCTAGTGAAAAAGGCTCGTACGTATTGGAAAAAATTGATGGAACCCCTGTACTCAGAACATGGAACGGGGTGCATTTAAAGAAGTGTTTTATGTAAACATTCGGCTACGGCCAATAAAAGATCGCTACTATCTACATTTTTTACTTTCAATTTCCATGTACGACTCGGGGGGGTAATGCCCTGAGCTAATTTCCATTTTCCTTGTAAACCGGGAGGGTTTTCCCCGGAAGCTATGATTGAGTCAATAAATAAAGCGATCTGTGTTTCTACAAGTATAAAGCAGTGTATGTATAAGTTCGAACAATTTTAAAAATGTGCACAAACGGGCCTCGACCCATGCCTCGCGCCGATCGAGAAGGCTTAAATAGTTCCAAAAATAATAAAATCTATTAAGCAAAAGGTTCGTATCTAAGTACGGTCCGACTACAAAAAATCTACTAAGCGAAGGAAGTTCAAAGGAAACTTCTTGCCAAAACTCAGTCACCTAAGATGACCGAGCAAAAACCTGGTCGAACGGTAAAAGTTTGGACGCAAACTAAAAAACTAAGTAGCCAGGATTGAACGTTTTGTTTCCAAAATCATAATCTTATACAAAGCTGCAGAAACATGTCAGTCAAATGCTGTAAACAAAAAGATAAACTGTGCGAATACATGCCAAAAGAAACAGTTTAAATTGTACGATTACATGCCACAATAACAGTATAGTATTGCACGATTATAAAGACTAAACTTCAAGCTTCGTAATCTTCTTTCACGATAGGGAGTTCACTTCTCTGTATAATGACGGACAAGGGTTTGTCAATTAAATCTGCAACCTTGCCAAGAACAGAGATATGAAAACTATCAAAGGCTTTTATTGCGGCATCCAATGCATCCTGTGCTCCTTCATCATATCCGGGAACTTCCTCGGCCGAACGGACTGAGTTCAAAGCATCCTTGAAGCCTTGTTTGATTCCTTCATTCACCCCAACTACGTTTACGCTGTTGACCAAGTCCGCAACAATCTTCTCCATCTCAGGGCTTTTGTAAACCAGCTTAACCACCCAGGCAATCCCATCTGTGAGAAACCATTGCTTGGTAAACATGAGCTCCGATGCCTGGGCATATAGCTCAACCATCTCACCATCAGTACGGGTCAACATGCCTTTCGCTTCGTCGATCGTTGCTTTATGCGATTCGATCGCCCTATCACGAGCCCTCTCCAATTCATCTTTAACTGAAGAAATATAGGATTCGGTAAGTGGAAAAAGAGAGCAATAAAAAACAAATTATGAACTTACCACCAGTCAAACGATTATGATCGGCCAGAAGCTGATCATAAGACGTTTGCATTTCCTTCAACTCAGCCGCATGCCTTTTCTCCGCACTAGATAGCTTCTTCTCCAGATCAGCGAATTTCAACTTGAAAGCTTCTAAGTCTTGAAGGGTTTTGTCTCGAGCTTCATAAGCAGCCGCCGCTGAAGCCTGGGAATATTTATTAACTTCCTTCGCTTCCAAAACCTGCTCCTTCAAACGGTCAACCTAAGAACGGAGAGAAGATAGCTCCTGTTTCGTCTTCGACCGAATATTCCCTTCATTTTTCAAGTTAGCAACCTCACGCTCAAGCTTGCAACGGTTTGATTCTGACTCGATCCAACGCTTATAAGTCTCCAACACCAAAGAATTAGACTGAGCTTGATTCAGCATTAGGGCATTCCCAAGCTCCGGGCCGCTCATCTTCCGGTAATGCGCATGTTCGGCCGGAGTCCCAAGATGAAACAGAGCCATCTTGGCCGACAAGGCATCTACAATTCTATCTTTATTCACCAACGACCACTCGGGTATATATTTCTCCAAAGCTCGAGCCGAATCCATATCCCCAACATCGCCCGAACCTAACTCCCGGGACAAGAAAGCAGCTTCAGTTTTAAACCACAAAGGGGAAGAAGAGGCACTATCCCCACCGTCGAATGGTTGTGGACTTGGCCTTGAAACGTTAGAAGCAACCCCGGTTGTAGGCTTACCCAAAGGAGAAGGCTCGATCTTCTTAAAGGACAGGGGCTCAGGCATGTGAATATCTTCAAAAACCTTGGTATTTGCCCCTCCAAAAGATAACGGGCTCGTCGGAACTTTAACCAGATGATCCCTTGGGGTGCGACCACCATGAAGATGGGCGTCCAGGTTTGCCAACAAACCCCCAGCAGTAGAGAAATCAGTGGCTTGATCTTCCTCATCGTCATCCAATGTAATAGTTTTAAAAGCCATCTTCGTTTTCATCTGTTTAACCTTCGGACTGGACTTGGAAGAAGTAGTCCGTCTTCTCTTCAAACTGACTTGAGGACGTTCTTCATCATCACCCTCTTCAACCCCTTCGGCATGCACTCCTTCGTCTTCAACGGAGACATGAACTCCTTCATCTTAAATAACGAATTTGGAACCAGACCCTTTCGACCCACTTGAACTTGTTTTCTTGCCCTTATCGCTACCAACTACCACCGCAGCTTGAGACGGAACAACATCCACTATCCATGTCACGAGAGCCGAACCTGAATCTCCTTGACCGGCTGAACCTCCTTGATTATCCGGAGCCTCGGGTTCCCGAATCGGATAAAGGTTCTCCTGCACAATGTTCAGATACGGAGGATCACCTTTCGGAGTCTTGGTGGCCCTGATGTCGAGCTCTTTGGAGTCAAAAGACTTCAACCTCAAAGCTTCCTTTAAACCCATAGCTGCACAAAAAAACAAACGATAAATAATATCTATAGCCTGACATGACGAAAAGCATAAAAAACAAGCAAAGTAATCAAACACAAGTTCAAGAAGCACCACATAACTGACCCACTTTATTCCACTTGAGGGTAGGATACCACTCCGGTTCGGCCCAGATCGTGCTGATCCGCCCCATGACAAGGATGTGTTCCGGATACTTCTGTACATGTCTAGCTTCCTTAATCAAGTTCGCATATAAATTTTTGTTAAACTCGAAGTCTTCAGGAAGAGGGAGTGGAAGCCGCGGCTTCTTCAATCTCCACGTCATAAACTCCGGAACGCACCGATCATCAACCAAGAAGAAGTGGTCTTTCCAATCCTTTATACAGGTAGTAATCCACGTATAACAACAAGAAGTTTTGTCCCTAACTTCGAAGGTGTACCAGCTACCGGACCGGTTCAACTTGTAAAAGGCCCGGAACACATCCAAATCTGGGTCAGATCCTAAACCACGACAAGCTAACTCAAAATGACACACCTTGGCAAGGCCGAAAGGGTTCATTTGAGAAAGATGAACCTCGTGAAATAAAAGGACTTCGATCAAAAACTTCGTCAGAGGAAGACGATAATTGCAGTTATCGAAGAGGCGAGTGTAAACCCCTATTTTCCCCGGTACGAAAGGATAAATAGGCGTATTCTTTTCGGGGAGAACGGGGTGTAATGAGGCGGGAATTGTGTAGTTATCTATGTACCACTGTAAACCTTTTTTACTCAAAATATTGAAGCAACCTGATAGATTGCTCTTGTTCGCCATACTAAGAAGAAGGGTACTAACCTGCGTGATGAATAGGTTTCGCCTCAGACAAAGGGATGAAGAAGATAAAGTAAAAAGTGAAAACAAAAAATTACCTTTTCCCTTTTTATAGGGGCAATACACCGCCTCAAAGATAACCAATAAAAGAGTGACACGTCACGATAACTGACGCATATCAAATGTCACGTTAGGGGAAAAGATAAAACGACCACCTGTCGCCCTAGCAAACGTCACCGCCCAGAAATTTAAAATTCAAAAAATCAGTAAACGGCAAATCAAGGGATCAGCCCGCCAAAAGTTACGCCGTTATAGTTCGAAGCTTTTACTTAGAAAACGCTACGAACTAGAGGGACTTGATGAGGATACATCCTTGATCAGACTGAGTCGTCAGCGAACATAGAACCGAACTATAACACACAAAGGTCGGATCGCACCACATGCCATGGACGGAACGACCGAATACACAGGTACGCCATAACGAACTGGGCCCCACGGCCATAACCGCCATGACAGTTATTGGTCCGGCCCTAACTAACTCGCCACGTCAGCATACCCAAAGACTATAAATACCACACTTAGACTTCCAAAAAGGGGTAATCACTACTTTCTCTCCTCTCTCTCTCCCTGACCCTTTCTCTCCTCGCAAATACTTATTCTCACGCCCGAGCTTGGTCACAGAGAGGCCCCCCTCCCTGTGACGAGGCTAACGGTGTTCTTGTTTCCTTGTGATCTTGCAGGTTCTTACTAGGTCATCTGAAGCTAAACTCTAACCAGGTCGGACCAACTGGTTTTTTGAGTCTTCAGGTGGTATAATGAACAATATACCTGCTGGAACGAGAGAACGTCTGAGGAAATCGAGTCCGCTCACCTTTATCACACTTAATTAATTTCGCAAGTGAAGAAACACTAGATAAATGGTCGGAACCGAGATATCTAGGGGGTTTGAATCCGCATAAAAAGGTTAGTTTCCACTCGATCGATTCAGGTCTAACAGACCTTCTTCTCCGATAATTCTGCAAAAAAGAACACTGTTAGCCTCGTCAAGGGGAGAAGTGGGTTCTCTCCTTGACCCAACTCCGGTGTGAGAATAAGTATTGGTAATGAAGAAGAAGGTGTATTTGAGAAGTGTGTGTAACTTGTCTTCATACCTGATTTTTCTCTTAATTATAGCCGGGAGTCGTTAAAAGGGGGGAAAACCCGTTAGTGAAAAGAAGACGGAAGATGCTAACCCCGTAAGCGGTTATGTTTCCTTCCGTTAATGATCCTTGATCCGACGTGATAGCACACGGATCGTGGTTTAGATCAAGGGCTAGGGATTGGCCACGTGTAAAGTGACTAAGTGGAGATTATTCTTTTCTTACATGCATTCGTTGTGAATTTAGGGACGACTGATATAGCGACACGTGTCCAGACGGTTGTAACCGTCTTGGTGGTGCACGATTGTATTATTTCTAGAAGATTACTGCTGTAATCTGGTGTGACACCTTATCATGTGGAAACAGGTGAATAAATCCCAAGTCTGGGCAAATAATATCCAAGTCTGGATTTTAAGCGGAAGTATCTAACTCCGGATTCTTATCCTTTGCCTTGTGTAGGGAAGGCGCAAGGTTTTATGGTTCCCTTTGGGCGCAAGTGTTGACTGTTGTAGGCCTTTTAAGCCTTTCTTTTTGTGAGACCAGTGCGCGGCCGCGCAAGGTGCCAGGCTGAAAGTTAAGTTTGTGGTATGGTCCCAAGCACTTATTATGAGGTTTTTGGGACCTTACCCCTTCAGCAACGTATTAAAAGTCCATCAGGAAGCACAATATCTATAACATCAATAAACGAAGATCTAGAAGCACAATATCTATAACATCAATAAACGAAGATCTAGATACGATGTCGCTGTTGAAAACTGTGTCCATTAATCGTTTATAAGTTGCGCCAGGGTTGCGCAGGCCAAAGGGCATTTTAGTGTAGCAGAAGATGCCTTTATCTGTGCAGAATGCGGTTTTGTCTTCGTCTTCTTCCTTCATCTGGACCTGATGATAACCTTTGTAACAGTCGAGAAAACACTTCCATCTGAATGATGCTAGAGAGTCGACTTTTTTGTCTATCTCCGGAAGCGCGTAACAATCTTTTGGGCATGCTTTATTCAGGTCTTTGAAGTCGACGCACATTCTCCATCCGCCACTATGTTTCTGTACCATTACTGGATTGGCAACCCATGTATGGTATTTTACTTCGCGCAAGATTCCCGCATTGAGTAGCTCTACCACTTGTTCGTCCATGGCTTTCACTTTTTCTGCGCTAAAGCTGCGCCTCCCCTGGGCAACAGGTTCCGCTGATGGTTTAATATTCAGGCAATGTTGCGCTATGTCGCGTGGAACCCCAGTCATGTCTGCTGGGCACCAAGCGAATATATCTTTGTTGTTGGACAACAGTGCTTTCAGTTGTATTCGTGTTGCTGGTGAAATGGCATGTCCTAGTGAGATGGCCTGCTCTGGGTATTCTTCGTTCAGGACCCATTTCTCCGGTTCGTTTGATGCTGAAGGTTTGACTACCTTTGCTGGTGGCTCGTCGTCCACGTACATGACTTCTTTGCTTGAGTACAGAATTGCAACTCCGGTTTCCGTTGGGAACCCACATGCCGCGTGTAGGATATATGTGATCATACTGAACTCTCTTTGTGATCTTCTTCCGAGCAGAACATCATGACGTGATGTTGCCGGCATGACCATGAAATTGACTGTAACTGTTCGTGAATGTTCGCCATCCGACAAAGTCACAGGGAAAGCTATTTGCCCTAATGGGAATACAGCTTCATTGCAGAATCCGGTGAGGGGAAAATCGACCGGTTCTAGACGTGCTTTATCATCTGGGTCGAGTTGTTTAAACCACTTCTCGTATATGATGTCCATCGAGCTACCCGGATCTATAAACATGTAGTCTGTCCGGTAATGACCGAAGATGCCAGTAATAATTACTGGTCGCTCTTCCTGAGGGCCTCCTGGGACGACGGGAAATATGACTTGCTGTTCCCTCCAATGTTGGTCATAACTTCGTTTGTTTATCCTTCGTGATGGACCTCCTTGAATCATGTTTATTTGTTGTGGTTTAACTTTCTAATGGCTGCTATTTCTGAATTGCATTTCAATGTAACGACTAGATTGGATGTCCCCCCGACAGGGTGTTGGTGGGTCCAATACTGTAATGTTGCTTTCTTCACCAGATCTGATGTTCGGGACCTCAGATGTAACACCCCAACCCGAATAGGGCTGACGTGTCACTATTACAGATATCAAAACCAAACAAAATCCATTTAACAAGGAAAAATATGGAATCCAAAAGAAACCAAAAGTCTCGAATCAACCAATAAATCCTAAAGTATTAGTTAATTTAAATACTGAAATAAAGAAAAGTCTTTTATTCTTGAATTGCATTAACTCTCATCAACGCTACTTCCCAACATTCCCCTGATCACCTGTCAACAAATAAGACAACACGACAAAGAAAGATACGGCTGAGCCAAAGGTTGCTCAGTAACGGAAAAATCAATAGCACATGTAAAGACTGATGTACAGGAAGCAGAACTGAATTGACGCAGGCAAAACTCACAAACAGATGCTGAACTAATTCAAAAGCATAGATCTGGTACATGATCGGAACATAATCAGATGTAGTACATAAACATATCAGAGACATATCAAATTCATATACTGAATTACACGACCATAATATAACAATAAAACATGTCATGTAATATAGAAGCACCCAGAGCCAGAAACAGAGGGGTGCATAGCTAGCTAGCCCATGCACCTATGAGATGGTGTGTGTGGCGTTCACACATTATTCCATCCCCCAGAAGTCAGAAGTCAGAAGTCAAAAATCAGAACTAGGATCGATCCATACGCCTCTAAGGGGCCAAGGTGCTACACAAGCACAAGTCAGAGACGCCGTGATTTTGATTACGCACTGTCACGGAAAGTGTTCATGTCGTTGACGCCCAAACGACAAGTCAGAAGCGCTCGGGTGTCAGAGTACAGAAGCTTAAAGCCATGTAACGATAAACCAAATGAAAGTAATTCTAATGGGAACATGCAATAATGATTACAACTACTAAAGTCTATTGCATGCTACAACGAACTTATCAAATAATAAATGTGAAACTAAAACAACTAACGAAAACAGACAAAATCCGTACTGTAAGGTAACGGATTTGAAAAAAATACATTGATGAGAAGACCAAAGAATCCGTACCTTATGTTTAGCAAAGCGACACAAAATAAATCAAGTCGTCCTCAAACAGTCAATAACCTATAATCCCGTTAGGCCGAATTAGTTATATATTAAATTAGTCTTATTTATTAATTCGTTTACTAATAATTTTTCCGACGACCAAGGTTTCCGTTTAAGTTTCTTAAAGTCTTAAAAAAATCAACTTGAAACAAATTAGCTCACGACTGAGCCCCATTAATTGTTAAATCCAATTTCATATTATAGGTTCTCATAATATTATTTTATAAACTATATTAATAGTACAGATCACTAGATTGTAGTTATAGTAATAAAATCATGATTGACCCATAAAACATTAATGTATTATATTATTAGATTTAGTATTTTTTAGTCTCATGCCTAATTCAATTCACACATGAACATACTATATCAGAAAATAAAAAAAAAAAAATCTCATACATGACACACATAATCCATACACTCACACAAAAGTTAAATAATAACCAAACACTCACAACTAATGTACCCACACCACAAATCGTATATATACATAAATAAAGAAAAGAACTAAATTAAATTAAAATAGTAAAGAAAATATAAACCAACAATAACCACAACACATACTATCAGAGGCACACACACATGCATATATCATACTATACTCACACATCATGCATTACCCAGTACCCACGAACAGATACATATATACCTATCTTAGTACCCACATCAAACACATACAATCATATACATATCATAGCTATTATTATCTCATTCAGGGAAAAAAAAAATTCAATGACGGGTCAACCCAATTTGCCAGAGACATAATCTGATCCGAGGATACATATTACAGTTAGTTATTAGCATTTTATTTTTGTTTAGCATCTCATCGCCGGGAAAACAACGTGTTCAACCGCTTATAAGTCATATCTAAAATAACCGTATATAGTCACAATGGTTGCTTGTTTGTTACCTTAAAAGCCAACGGAGTTGACCGGAGACCAACGATTCAACTTCAAAGAAAAAAAAATTCAACGGAACCAATCAAGCAACAGTGATGCTCGCGGACTGCTAAATCGTGAACCAGACGTACTCGAACAGAATGCTAAAGGTACGGCGGTGATTTATGGCGGCGGTCCGACTAGGAGGGTGTGGTAGCGGCTGTGGTTGCACCGGAACGGGTCCGAGAACACGAAGGGCGAATCCAACGGTGGCGGAAAGAAGCGTGGCGTGACAGAATACTCCGGTGAAGAAAAGCCTCACGGTGGAATACGACGGCAGTGCGGTGGTGCAGCTATGATTGTTTGCGAGGTTTTTCTCTTGTAGGGTTTGAATAATGATAGGATTGAATGGGTTAATTAATAGGATTGATTTTCTAATTGGAAGGGGATACAAATTTTGTAGAGATTTACATTGCCTTGTTTGGAATCGTAGAAGAAGGTAAACCGTGTCAATCGAATTTGAAAAGCGAAAGAAAGGCAGAGGATGTTATTGGTTTATTGTTTGACTTCCCAAATAATTCATTATTTCCTTTTCTTTGTTGTCGGTTAACACTACCCAACAGCCAATAGTAAATATCTTCATGCATTTAAATGTTTAGAGAATATGGTTTCGTTTTAATTCAAATGCATATGCATTTAAATGGTTTGACTATTTGAAGGGAAAACATAGTTACAGTACAATTATTATTATTATTATTATTATTATTATTATTATTATTATTATTATTATTATTATTATTATTATTATTGTTATTATTATTATTATTATTAAGAAACTACTTAACATTAAAATCAAATATTACATTCCGACATAATAACTTATCATAAAAATTATAGTATTTATTATATTAGGGTTATAAACGTTTCGCATATTACAATTTTACCACCCTAAAAAAAATTTCGTCCTCGAAATTGCTAAATACGAATAACACACGGAATGCGAACATAGTAGCTCTAAACAAACTTTAAACATCTTATAACCCTAAAAGACATACTAATGCACGTATTTCTGAGATGACATATACTGGATACTGAAACAGATTAAACTTCGGATGCGAACAAAACAAAGTTAACTAACACAAAATAGAACGAGATAAATCAAACTAACTGGAACTACGAAGAGCTAAGACGCGAATAGATTCGGATACTGGGAGCGGATGGTGTCTTCCACTTCCCAAGTGGCTTCACGTTCAGAATGGTTCCTCCACAGAACTTTAACAAAAGGAATAGCCTTCTTGCGCATAACCCGCTCTTGTCTGTCAAGAATAGCTTCGGGTTCCTCTTCGAATGACAAGTCTTCACGAATCTGATGAAGTGGATAATTGACGACATGTAACGGATGATAGTTGTAGCCCCTAAGAAGAGACACGTGAAAGACGTCATGCACATGTGACAACTAAGGCGGTAGTGCCAAACGATAAGAAACTTCTCCGACTTTTTCAAGAATTTCAAACGGACCGATGAATCTAGGACTAAGCTTCCCTTTAATTACAAAACGGCGAACGCCCCTGCAAGGAGAAACTCGCAAGAATACCCGATCACCAACATTAAACTCCAATATTCTACGATGTCGGTCTGCGTAGCTCTTTTGTCGACTCTGAGCTTCCTTTAATTTTTCCCTAGCGATAGCAACTTTCTCACTCGTGATCTGCACTAATTCGGGTCCTTCAATAATTTTCTCGCCGACTTCCTCCCAACAAATAGGAGCTCTACACTTCCGACCATAAAGAAGCTCTAATGGTGCCATACCAATGCTAGCTTGCCAACTATTATTGTAGGCAAACTCAACAAGACAAAGATATTCATCCCAATTTCCAGTCCACTCTAAGGCACATGCCCGAAGCATATCCTCGAGTGTCTGAATGGTACGCTCTGACTGGCCGTCTGTCTGAGGATGAAATGCGGTGCTGAATCTCAACCTGGTGCCCCACGCGGCTTGCAAACCTTTCTAGAAACGAGAAGTGTAACGTGGGTCACGATCAGAAACAATAGAGACTGGAGTACCATGAAGCCTGATAATCTCTTGAGTAAAAATCTCAGATAATCTACTGACTGAGAAACCCTGCTGAATGGGAAGAAAATGAGCAGACTTTGACAAACGGTCAACTATAACCCAGATAGCATCATTCTTTCTAAACGTCTTCGGCAAACCAGTTACAAAATCCATTGAAATGTCATCCCACTTCCACACTGGAATGTCTAGTGGTTGAAGCAAACCACCAGCTCTTTGATGTTCGGTCTTAACTTGCTGGCAAGTGAGACATCTACTAACATACCTAGCGACATCCTCTTTCATAGCGCTCCACCAAAAGTGCTGACGAAGATCCCGATACATCTTTGTAGATCCAGGGTGAATAGAGAATGGTGAACTATGTGCCTCCGCTAACAATGACTCTCGCAGAGTGGAATCATTAGGCACACATAATCGTTTTCCACACCAGACCACTCCATTCTCATCAATTCTGAATTCTGACTGCTTTCCAACCTCCAAATTCTGAATAATTGCCCAAAGTTCTCCATCGTCTTGTTGAGCACTCTTGATTCGCGAGATCAAGTCAGGCTCTATCTGAAATCTGGCTAGATAACCATTGGTGTCACCAAGATAAATACCAATACCCAACTTATCTAGATCTGTGAGAATCTGCGGCTGCAATTGAAGAGAAGAAATAGACCCAGAACTCTTTCGGCTAAGAGCATCAGCCACAACGTTGGCTTTACCCGGGTGATACTGAATGTTGGCATCATAATCCTTTAGCAACTCTAGCCAACGTCGCTGCCTCATGTTCAACTCCTTCTGCGTAAAGATGTACTTCAAGCTCTTGTGGTCAGTGAAAATATCACAAGTCTCTCCGTACAAATAATGTCGCCAAATCTTTAGAGCAAAGATAACGGCGGCAAGCTCAAGATCATGAGTCGGATAATTAACCTCATACGGTTTTAACTGACGTGAGGCATACGCAATGACCTTGTTACACTGCATCAAAACACATCCAAGACCCTTCTTCGAGGCATCACTGTAAATTTGATATCCACCTATACCCGATGGGAGTGTGAGAATCGGGGCAGACACCAACCTTTTCTTCAATTCTTGAAAACTTTTCTCACGGTCCTCGTTCCAAGAATACTTAACCCCTTTTCTCATAAGTTGTGTGAGAGGCAAAGCGATAGTAAAAAATCCTTCAACGAATCTGCGATAATAACCGGCGAGGCCCAGAAAACTGCGAACCTCAGTGACTGAGGTAGGTGTAGGCCATTTAGTGATTGCCTCCACCTTGGCAGGGTCCATAGAGATACCATTAGCAGAAACGACATGACCAAGAAAAGCTACTTGGTCTAACCAGAACTCGCACTTTGAGAATTTTGCATAAAGTTTCTTCTGTCGCAAAATCTCAAGTACAATACGAAGATGGTCCTCATGCTCTTCCTTGCTCTTAGAATAAATTAGAATATCGTCAATGAAGACTATGACGAATTTATCAAGAAACTCGTGAAAGACTCGATTCATTAGGTCCATGAAGACAGCGGGAGCATTGGTTAACCCAAACGGCATAACCAAAAACTCATAATGTCCGTACCGAGTACGAAAAGCTGACTTAGGCACATCAGAATCCTTGATCTTCAATTGATGGTAACCAGACCTCAGATCAATCTTAGAAAAACATTTGGCACCCTGAAGCTGGTCAAACAAATCATCTATGCGGGGAAGCGGATAATGATTTCGTATGGTGATTTTATTTAACTCTCGATAGTCAATACAGAGTCTCATAGAACCATCCTTCTTTTTCACGAACAGGACTGGTGCGCCCCAAGGCGAGACACTAGGTCTGATAAAACCAAGTTCCAACAATTCTTGTAGCTGCTCTTTGAGCTCCTTGAGCTCAAGAGGTGCCATGCGATAAGGTGCCTTAGAAATCGGCTCAGCACCAGGAATAAGATCAATAGTAAACTCCACTTCACGATCTGGTGGGAGTCCAGGCAACTCCTTAGGAAAAACATCAGGAAACTCACAGACAATCGGATAATCAGAGATATTTGGCTCTTCAGAAGACGTAACTTTTACAGAAGCAAGAAATCCGGCATAACCATGCGATAAAAACTTTTGAGCCTTAAGAGCAGAGATAATCTTCATGGACTTACGAGGTTGAGTCCCCTGATAAATAAGTTCAGGACACTGAGGATTTCCAAATAGAACACGACGAGTCTGACATTCAATCGAAACGCTATGCTGCGATAGCCAGTCCATACCGAGAATAACATCAAAATCACTCATGTGAATTGAATACAAGTCTGCTACCCGAATGGTGGACTCAATTCGGATTGGGCAATTTTTATAAACATAGGAGATAACAGAAGAATCTCTCAAAGGTGTAGATATAACTAGAGGACACTCTAAGGCGGTAGGCGTAGACTTCAAATATTTAGCAAATAAAAGTGAAACCACAGAATGTGTAGCACCAGTATCAAAAAGAGCATACAATTCACGTTCACCAAGATGCACATAACCAGAAACCGTACCTGGGGCATTAGCTGCATCATTAGCTGTAAGTGCAAAAACTCGTCTTGCAGGAGGTTTAGCGTTTCCCCCAGTATCAGCCTTAGGGTCACGCTTAGGGCAGTTTCTAATCATGTGCCCTGTCTCTCCACATCTGAAACAAAGACTTGCAGCACGACGACATACCCTCTATGAGATTTCCCACATGTGATACATGGAGGAATAATATCGCGGTTCTGTTGATTCGAAGGTTGGGCTCTCATGGGGGCCTGATTCTGTGCGGGCCTATGGTTCTGATTTCGATTTCCCCCATTTCTTGATTGATTGTTGTGAAACTTGTCAGAACGGTGCCTACGGTCTGGAGGTACCAAAGACTGATCATTTCCAGGATGAGCAGAAGATTGGCCCTGAATATTTTCTTGAGGTCGTTTGCGATTTTCATCAAACGTCTTTTGGCGATGCTTCTTGTCATTATCCAAGTTCTTGACTGCATCAACTATCTCAGTAATGTCATTAAAACGAAGATTTAGGATGAACTTCCTGTCCCGGTCACAGATAGCCCACTTGAAAGTGTTGGTTTGCTGCTCTGGTGTTCCTGCAGCCGGGCCTAGAAAATTAACCAAGCGACAGAAACGGTTCTTAAACTCCATGATGGGCTCATCATTACCCTGCATGATAGTGGCATACTCCCTTAGATACTCACTGCGATCAGCATCAGTGAAATATAGTTGATAGAATAGTGCACGAAACTCATCCCAAGCGAGTGTGGCTGCATAATTATCTCCTCCACGAGCATTCTTCAAAGTCTTCCACCACCTATGAGCATCGTCCTCCAATTTGTAACTAGCAAGCCTGACTTTGAATTCGTCATTCACACCCAACACTTCAAAATTTTTCTCCATATGAGCAATCCAGTTTTCCGCCTCAACGGGAGTAACAGCGGTACTAAACGATTTTGGCTTTAACTTTTGGAAGCGATCAAGCCAATCATGAATGGCAACAGGAGGGTTAGCATTTCCGCCCTGAGGGTCGTTGTTGTTATTGCCCCCTTGTGGTCCGTTGTTGTTATTTTGCTGAAGCTGTTGCAACAAGTTAGGAACCAAACCCGCTATAGCCGTATTGACAGCGTTAGCAATAAGGGTCTCAATAGGGATATCGTTATTCTCATTACGACGGTTGTTCACACTTCTTCTAGGAGGCATCTGAAAAGAAGGTTCACGTGTGAGAAGCGAAAATTTCAAATTACGTGGATAATAAAAGAGAGAAATCCTAACCCGACGTCTACCCATTAACTCACATGTTTAATTATTAATGTTAAAGTTTTCTACAGGAAGGAGCCTGGGCTCTGATACCATAACTGTAACACCCCAACCCGAATAGGGCTGACGTGTCACTATTACAGATATCAAAACCAAACAAAATCCATTTAACAAGGAAAAATATGGAATCCAAAAGAAACCAAAAGTCTCGAATCAACCAAGAAATCCTAAAGTATTAGTTAATTTAAATACTGAAATAAAGAAAAGTCTTTTATTCTTGAATTGCATTAACTCTCATCAACGCTACTTCCCAACATTCCCCTGATCACCTGTCAACAAATAAGACAACACGACAAAGAAAGATACGGCTGAGCCAAAGGTTGCTCAGTAACGGAAAAATCAATAGCACATGTAAAGACTGATGTACAGGAAGCAGAACTGAACTGACGCAGGCAAAACTCACAAACAGATGCTGAACTAATTCAAAAGCATAGATCTGGTACATGATCGGAACATAATCAGATGTAGTACATAAACATATCAGAGACATATCAAATTCATATACTGAATTACATGACCATAATATAACAACAAAACATGTCATGTAATATAGAAGCACCCAGAGCCAGAAACAGAGGGGTGCATAGCTAGCTAGCCCATGCACCTATGAGATGGTGTGTGTGGCGTTCACACATTATTCCATCCCCCAGAAGTCAGAAGTCAGAAGTCAAAAATCAGAACTAGGATCGATCCATACGCCTCTAAGGGGCTAAGGTGCTACACAAGCACAAGTCAGAGACGCCGTGATTTTGATTACGCACTGTCACGGAAAGTGTTCATGTCATTGACGCCCAAACGACAAGTCAGAAGCGCTCGGGTGTCAGAGTACAGAAGCTTAAAGCCATGTAACGATAAACCAAATGAAAGTAATTCTAATGGGAACATGCAATAATGATTACAACTACTAAAGTCTATTGCATGCTACAACGAACTTATCAAATAATAAATGTGAAACTAAAACAACTAACGAAAACAGACAAAATCCGTACTGTAAGGTAACGGATTTGAAAAAAATACTGATGAGAAGACCAAAGAATCCGTACCTTATGTTTAGCAAAGCGACACAAAATAAATCAAGTCATCCTCAAACAGTCAGTAACCTATAATCCCGTTAGGCCAAATTAGTTATATATTAAATTAGTCTTATTTATTAATTCGTTTACTAATAATTTTCCCGACGACCAAGGTTTCCGTTTAAGTTTCTTAAAGTCTTAAAAAATCAACTTGAAACAAATTAGCTCACGACTGAGCCCCATTAATTGTTAAATCCAATTTCATATTATAGGTTCTCATAATATTATTTTATAAACTATATTAACAGTACAGATCACTAGATTGTAGTTATAGTAATAAAATCATGATTGACCCATAACACATTAATGTATTATATTATTAGATTTAGTATTTTTTAGTCTCATGCCTAATTCAATTCACACATGAACATACTATATCAGAAAATAAAAAAAAATCTCACACATGACACACATAATCCATACACTCACACAAAAGTTAAATAATAACCAAACACTCACAACTAATGTACCCACACCACAAATCGTATATATACATAAATAAAGAAAAGAACTAAATTAAATTAAATTAGTAAAGAAAATATAAACCAACAATAACCACAACACATACTATCAGGGGCACACACACATGCATATATCATACTATACTCACACATCATGCATTACCCAGTACCCACGAACAGATACATATATACCTATCTTAGTACCCACATCAAACACATACAATCATATACATATCATAGCTATTATTATCTCATTCAGGGAAAAAAAATTCAATGACGGGTCAACCCAATTTGCCAGAGACATAATCTGATCCGAGGATACATATTACAGTTAGTTATTAGCATTTTTTTTGTTTAGCATGTCACACCCCCAAAATCCACTATGCGGAGTACCACCGCTTGGAGGCGTGACGTGACCAGGATCGAGCCACCAATCATATTGAACAACGTATTTAAGTAAATAAAACCAACCACAATACAATTGGTGACCAAAAGCCGGTTAACCAAGTTTTAAATTTAAACAGCGGAAGCATAATACGTGATACCAAAATATAAGTTCATAGTCCATAAGTTTAAAATCCAAAAACGTAGATTTAATAAGTTCATAAGGATTTAAATATTAAGCACGGAACATCACAGTCCGTAGACCACAACGACTCCTTCCTCGTGCAAGCTCCAAGCATTTAGCGACCTGTAAGGCATGTAACAACGAGTCAACAACAAAGTTGAGTGAGTTCACGTTTGGTTGTTTAGTTTTAAGTTGTTTTCCGAAAACGTGGTTTGTCTTTCGTTGGCGTAATTGCCGTGAGGGTTACCCCGTAGTTTAAAGAAAGTTTAACCAGTTCATTCTTTATTACCCATACCCTGTTCATGATTAGTGGGGGCTTCCCCGTGTGAACTACTAGACCGTATGATATCGACTACTACGCAAGTAAGTTGTGCCCTACATCAGTGTCTATCATCACTGATGGTTTGCCATAGTCCATTAGTACACGCCCGTCCGACTGGCACGGTGTGAGGTTTGTTAAACCTAATAGCGCTATTAACTAATGACTCGCTCGCCATTGGCCTCGGCGATTAAGTCGATATAAAATGAGGGACTTGTGATAGAGTTTTGTCTAGTAAGTTTAAGGTTGTTGTCCTACACAAGGAGGACAACGTACGTAGTTCTCCCAAAGAGAATACGCTGGATTAATACTGGCATCCTACCCGAGGAGGATGGCCGTACATATCCTACCTAAGTAAGATATGTAGATTCCGTTTTAATTCTTTAACCCATTCCCAAACCACCGGGAATCCCATGCCTTAGAAAGTGTGTGAACTCACCTCGGTTTGCTCGGTTAGATTCTCAATATAGCTAACAGTCAAGGTCGGTCAATCACGTCCTAGTATGATTTACCAGTTAGTCATTTAATGGCTTTCAAATAGAACACAAAGTTCCTACACGTATCTATCACATAACATGCATCACTTTAACGGTTTATGCCCTCTAAGTTTCCCATCCATTCCCCACTCAAAATCAAACATACGATAACATAACATATATAACATGTTAGATCATTCACGGATAGCATACTCGACATTTAGACACGCAAGTCACAACTTATCTCAATTCAGCATTTATATTCAAAACCGGCTGTTTTCGGACATTTTAATAAAATAGTTAAATTATTCCAAAAATTCCCATATTTTTACAGGATGTCTTAAACGTTCCATATTTTATTGTGTAAAAATATTGGGGTCCGGTTAATTACCAATATTTTATAAAAATTCATGTTCCGGACTGAACTCAGATTTGTGTATTTCTGACCACAGTCCACGGAACAATTTAATAAAAATTCATCGAGTGTCCGATTTACGAAATTCCAGTGGGGTAATTACATATGCATCGGTTGTCATCTACTGTACAAATTTCATGGTCCGATTCATCACAAAACTCAGGTTATGACTGAAAGTATGACACCCATTTATTGCTGTCAAAATTCAGCTTAAGTTGCTGTTACAAATTAACACTTTAAAAATAGTAAACAGAGTCCAAAAATTACGATTCCGGTGCCATAAAAACCGTATTTCATAATAACATATTTTAGATTCAAAATATCGGTTTTTCGTTAAGTTTATGACCTGTTTACAGCCAACTGAAGTTGGCTGTAAAGTATGGACAGATTGCTGTTTTCAGCTTTTAGCTTTCTAACTCATGTTCGATTAATTCCGTTAACATGTTTAGTGATCACAACAACAACAACATCAAACATCAATATTAACAAGCAAATCATCAGTTAATCAACAACACAATCAAAACAACTTCATTCTAGCATTATTTCATCTTATTTCTTTATCTTTAAGTTTATGTTTCAAGACTTAAGATTCATGTCGTTTAGAGTTCATTTGATTTCATCATAAAACAATCTTTAACCACTTATATAACATGAAAAATGAATGGATCTAAGTTCTTACCACTAGTTCAAGACTAGGGAAGTTCAAGTGAAGAAATGTGGTGGTTAATAGCACTTGCAAGAGGTCCTTCAACTTCCGAGAACACCAAGCTTACTTACACACCTTCTAACACCTTAGAATCACCTTGGAATGCTTGATATTGGACTAGAAATGGAGATGTAGGGTGGAAGGAGTTGAGCCGTGAGTATGGTGGGTGAGGAAGAAGGGTTTGTGTTGGTTGAATGGTTAATGTGTAAAGCCTATGGTCCTTATATATTGCTCTTCCAACATTAGTAAGCATAAAGCATATTATGTTAGAATATTCCCCAACAACATCTAATAAAATATACAAGAAAATCCAAGTGGGACCCACCCTTACAACCGGCCTAACTATGGGGGGGGGGGTATAAAGTGTAATATTCCAAACATTAGTTAGTTAAATCTAGTTTGATTTCAAGTATTAAAGTTAGGTATTTAGGGGTTTTGTGTTCATGAGATGTAATATGATGTTTGGGCTTCATAACTAGCTTAAAATTAATAAAACAATGTTTCTAGTATAATTTTGGTGTTTCAGGTAGTGTCCGGTTGTTTGGTTTGATACTGTTTCGTTAAAGTGTTTAATTTATCCGCAAAGTGTCCTCTATATATATTTTTGTAACATTTTTAATTTCTAACACTTAGGGGAGCATAACAGACTATTTAATGACTTTTTTGTACACTATGAGTATGTTACCATGCATATGTAAGTATAACACAGATATTAGAAAGTAGTTAAATGATTCGGCACAGTCTTCCAGCACCTTAAATTTTCATTAATAAATTGTACGGAATACATGGAATTTTGAGGGTTGTCACATTCTCCCCCTGTTAAGAAAATTTCGTCCCGAAATTTAGCACGTGGTTACTGAGGAAGCTAGTTAAGTTGCGTCGGACGAGAGGTATTCTGGTGTGTTTGAGAATCTTAACGTCTTGATCCGTAATTTCTACTGGTTCCTCAACGAATCGCAACTTGTCGTCAATTGTGAGCTCCTTGAGGGGAACTATGAGGGTCTCATCTGACAGACACTTCTTCAGATTCGACACATGGAATACGTTGTGAACTCCACTGAGTTCTTCAGGTAGGTTCAGCCTGTAAGCGACTTTGCCAATTTTCTCAATGATCTCGAATGGCCCGACGTAACGTGGATTGAGTTTGCCTCGTTTGCCAAAACGAACTACGCCTTTCCAAGGTGAGACTTTGAGTAGCACTCGATCCCCAACCTGGAACTCGAGTGGTTTTCTTCGCTTATCGGCATAGCTTTTCTGACGGTCACGAGCTGCCGCCATTCGCTGTCGTATCTGAGCAATCTTCTCGGTTGTATCTACTACAAGTTCTGGACCAGTGATTTGACTGTCACCAACTTCTGCCCAACAAAGAGGTGATCGGCACTTTCGTCCATACAATGCCTCAAACGGAGCGGCCTCGATGCTGGTGTGGTAACTGTTGTTGTATGAAAACTCCACTAACGGGAGATGCTTTTCCTAGCCGTTACCAAAATCGATTACACATGCCCTAAGCATGTCTTCAAGGGTTTGGATGGTGCGTTCAGATTGCCCAACCCTCTGTGGATGATAAGCGGTGCTCATGTCTAATCGTGAGCCAAAAGACTTATGCATAGCTTGCCACAGTTCAGAGGTGAAACGCGCGTCACGATCAGAAATGATGGAGGTTGGCACTCCGTGCCTTGATACCACTTCTTTTAAGTAGATGTCTGCTAGAGTAGAAAACTTATCCGTTTCTTTGATAGGCAGAAAATGTGCAGACTTGGTCAGTCGATCCACGATCACCCAAATGGTATCATTTCCGCGTTGAGATCTGGGCAGGCCAGTAACGAAATCCATGGATATTTGCTCCCATTTCCATTTAGGTATCTCTGGTTGTTGGAGTGGGCCTGATGGTTTCTGGTATTCGACCTTGACCCTGGCACAAGTCAAGCATTTACTGACGTAGGTTGCTATGCTGGCTTTCATACCAGGCCACCAGTATGTAGTCTGGAGATCATGGTACATCTTGTCCGAACCAGGATGTACTGAGTAACGAGACTTATGCGCTTCATCCATCACAAGCTCGCGCAAGTCTCCATACAGTGGAACCCAGATGCGTCCGTTAACATAGTAGGCGCCGTTTTCCTTTTGTTCTAGTCGTTGCCTCGATCCTCGTAGGGACTCAGCCCTGATGTTCTCTACTTTCAATGCTTCAACCTGAGCATCACGAATCTGAGCTGGAAGGTTGGATTGGATGATTGGATGGTAAGCTGTAACGCACGTACACGCCTAGGTATAGTATCCTTCCGGCTGAGGGCGTCGGCCACAACATTGGCTTTGCCCGGATGATACTTGATTGCGCATTCATAATCGTTCAAGAGCTCGACCCATCGGCGTTGTCGCATATTCAACTCCTTTTGCTTGAAGATATGCTCGAGACTCCTGTGATCTGTGTAAATGGTGCACTTGGTACCGTACAGGTAATGTCTCCATATCTTAAGCGCGAAAACAACTGCTCCCAGTTCCAGATCGTGAGTAGTGTAGTTCCTTTCGTGAACTTTAAGTTGGCGTGATGCGTAGGCAATGGCCTTGTCGTGTTGCATCAACACGCAACCAAGTCCTTGGATGGAAGCATCGCAGTAAACCACAAAATCATATGTGCCTTCAGGCAATGAGAGGATAGGTGCGCTACAAAGTCTCTCCTTTAAGTGCTAAAATGCGGACTCCTGGGCATCACCCCAACGATAGGTGACACCTTTCTGAGTCAGTGAAGTGAGAGGCTGCGCAATCTTGGAGAAATCCCTGATAAACCTTCTGTAATATCCTGCCAAACCTAAGAATTGGCGGATCTCTGTTGGTGTGCGGGGTGCAGGCCAATTCTTGATCGATTCAACCTTAGATGGATCCACATGAATTCCATCCTTGTTTACCACATGGCCCAGAAAATGGACTTCGCGAAGCCAGAAGTCACATTTCGAAAACTTGGCATACAGCTGCTCTTTACGAAGTAGTTCCAGAATAAGCCTCAGGTGTTGCTCGTGTTCCTCCTGACTCTTAGAATAGATCAGGATGTCGTCGATGAAGACTATGACAAATTTATCCAAGTAAGGCTTGCACACTCGATTCATGAGGTCCATGAAGACCGCTGGTGCATTCGTCAGCCCGAATGGCATAACTAGAAACTCGTAATGGCCGTAACGAGTCCTGAATGCTGTTTTGGAGACGTCCTCCTCTCGGACTCTCAGCTGATGGTAGCCTGACCTTAGGTCAATCTTAGAATAGAAGCTCGACCCTTGCAACTGGTCGAACAAGTCATCAATGCGTGGAAGAGGATAACGATTCTTCACGGTCACCTTGTTGAGCTCGCGGTAGTCAATACACATTCTGAAGGTACCGTCTTTCTTCTTCACGAATAGCACTGGAGCTCCCCATGGCGAAGAGCTAGGACGTATGAATCCCTTTTCCAAGAGTTCTTGTAGTTGCGTAGACAGTTCTTCGAGTTCTGATGGAGCAAGTCGATAAGGCGCACGAGCTATTGGTGCTGCTCCAGGGGCTAGCTCGATTTGAAACTCGACTTGTCGATGACGCGGAAGTCCAGGTAATTCCTCAGGAAATACCTCAGGAAAGTCGTGCACAATAGGAATGTCTTCTATCTTCCTTTCTTCCGCGGATGCATCAGTAACGAGGGCTAGGATAGCGGTGTGGCCCCTTTCGTAAACACTTCTGGGCTTTAAGGAAAGAGATGATGCCTACAACAGCACCACTCTTGTCGCCACGAATCACCAGAGGTTTTTCACCAGAACGAGGAATGCGGACGATTTTCTCCTTGCAAACAATCTCCGCTTGATGTCGAGATAACCAATCCATTCAAATGACAACGTCGAAACTACTCAGAACGATAGGAATAAGATCGACGGAGAAGGTCTGACCAGCTAGGACGAGGTCACAGCCCTTAACTATGTGTGTGGCTTCAAGACTTTTACCGTGTGCTTGGTGTTCAAAAGTGTTGGAGTGCGCTTAAGCATTTGGCTAACTTTTACGGACACATAACTAGTATCGGCACCCGAATCAAATAAAACAGTAACAAAGAAGTCGTCCAGAAGAAACTTACCCATCACAACGTGGGGTCGTTCCTTGCTTCTCCCTGACCAATCACGAACACTCGACCTTGGGCGCCATTGCCATTATTGTTACCTCCGTTGTTGCCTCCGTTGTTGTTTCCATTGTGGTTCCCATTCCTTTGGTTGTTATTCGGATTCTGATTCAGCTGGGGGCAGTTCCTCTTAAAGTGGCCTTCAGCGCCACACTGAAAGCATCCTTTATTTCCCTGCTGATGCTGCTGCTGGTGGTTCTGTGGAGCTTGTTGTTGTTGATGATTCTGAGTCGAAGGACGTGGGCTTCTGCAATCTTTGGCTTCATGACCTAGCTTGTGACATCTCTGACAACGACCCTTGTTGCACTGGCCGCTGTGGTGCAGATTACATCGATTGTACTTAGGGTGATTTCCCTTGTACCCACCCTGACCTTGATTTCCAGATGACTGCTGACTGGGGCTCCTGTACTCATCTGTCTTTCGTTGCTGAGATTGAGCTGAAGCAGAACCCTTGCCCAGATTTCCATCCCACTTGCGCTTATTGTCGTTGGGAGCATCAGAAGTAGTGGCGCTAATACGTTTGGGCAGTTTGTTCTGCTCAACTGCCTGATCAGTGAGACGATGAGCCAACTTGACGATTTGTTGTATAGTGCCAAGGTTAGCTGAGGTTACGTGGCTTTGAATTTCTGGCACCAAGCCCTTAAGGTACAGCTCAATGCGTTTGTAGGGAGGGTCCACCATAGTGGGGCATAGGATGGCCAGCTCGTTTGACCTCTTCGTGTATGCCTCGATTTTAGACCCAGTCATCTTCAGATTGAAAAATTCTACCTCCAGCTTATGGATGTCGTCACGACTGCAGTACTCTTCTCTAATCAGTTCTTTGAAACCGTTCCATGGGGTAGCATTAGCAACCGCCAACCCAAGCAATTGAACCTGTGCTTTCCACCAAGTTAATGCAGCTCCTTCGAGTGTTCCAGTAGCATATTTCACCCTTCGATCTTCGGGGCATTCACACATCTCAAAAACAGACTCAAGCTTCTCGAACCAGTGAAGAAGGCCTACAGCACCTTCTGTGCCGCTGAAAGTGCTAGGTCGGCAATCCATGAAGGTTTTGAACGTGCACACAGGAGGCTGAGCATATTGACCTGTGGTGCGCGAATAAAAGACAAGGTTAAGCACGAGGGTTGATTTGCGAAGGTGGGATCTAAACGTCCTAAGATGGGTTGAAGTAGCAGGTTATACCTCCTGCGGGAACAGCTGCGAGTGCCTCAGCAACTCGTTCGTTGATCAAAGCCGTCAACTGGGCTTGAGTGAGGTTGATACGTCCTCCGCGTCCGCTCATGATCTTCATAATGAAGCAAGGTAAGTGAGGAAGTGTCGCGAAAGTGCATAAGTATGGGATGACAGTAGAGAGTAAGCACACAAGGTTCAAATAGCAATTATCACATTATCCAATGCACAGTGTGAGCTATCTAACCGACAATATAACATAAATCACACCACTTATGGTGTCGAGTCTTGCACGTGGAGCAAAGCGTCGTTGTGGATCGTTGAGCACTGTACAAGTTATAGTCTGATTTTATCAAAAAGCTTTTCCCTTTTTAAAACCAAGTTCACTATAACCAATGGCTCTGATACCAATCTGTCACACCCCCAAAATCCACTATGCGGGGTACCACCGCTTGGAGGCGTGACGTGACCAGGATCGAGCCACCAATCATATTGAACAACGTATTTAAGTAAATAAAACCAACCACAATACAATTGGTGACCAAAAGCCGGTTAACCAAGTTTTAAATTTAAACAGCGGAAGCATAATACGTGATACCAAAATATAAGTTCATAGTCCATAAGTTTAAAATCCAAAAACGTAGATTTAATAAGTTCATAAGGATTTAAATATTAAGCACGGAACATCACAGTCCGTAGACCACAACGACTCCTTCCTCGTGCAAGCTCCAAGCATTTAGCGACCTGTAAGGCATGTAACAACGAGTCAACAACAAAGTTGAGTTCACGTTTGGTTGTTTAGTTTTAAGTTGTTTTCCGAAAACGTGGTTTGTCTTTCGTTGGCATAATTGCCGTGGGGGTTACCCCGTAGTTGAAAGAAAGTTTAACCAGTTCATTCTTTATTACCCATACCATGTTCATGATTAGTGGGGGCTTCCCCGTGTGAACTACTAGACCGTATGATATCGACTACTACGCAAGTAAGTTGTGCCCTACATCAGTGTCTATCATCACTGATGGTTTGCCATAGTCCATTAGTACACGTCCGTCCGACTGGTACGGTGTGAGGTTTGTTAAACCTAATGCAATAGTGTCTTTTTCAATGTTTGAAATATGGTAACCGTAACCTACACAACCAAAAACACCTACATTCACTCCTTTTTCCTTAAATATCGGAATTAATGATTCACCTTAATTGTACGTGTAGGAACTTTGTGTTCTATTTGAAAGCCACTAAATGACTAACTGGTAAATCATACTAGGACGTGATTGACCGACCTTGACTGTTAGCTATATTGAGAATCTAACCGAGCAAACCGAGGTGAGTTCACACACTTTCTAAGGCATGGGATTCCCGGTGGTTTGGGAATGGGTTAAAGAATTAAAACGGAATCTACATATCTTACTTAGGTAGGATATGTACGGCCATCCTCCTCGGGTAGGATGCCAGTATTAATCCTGCGTATTCTCTTTGGGAGAACTACGTACGTTCGTAACATGCATCAACGGTTTATGCCCTCTAAGTTTCCCATCCATTCCCCACTCAAAATCAAACATACGATAATGCACATAACATATATAACATGTTAGATCATTCACGGATAGCATACTCGACATTTAGACACGCAAGTCACAACTTATCTCAATTCAGCATTTATATTCAAAACCGGTTGTTTTCGGACATTTTAATAAAATAGTTAAATTATTCCAAAAATTCCCATATTTTTACAGGATGTCTTAAACGTTCCATATTTTATTGTGTAAAAATATCGGGGTCCGGTTAATTACCAATATTTTATAAAAATTCATGTTCCGGACTGAACTCAGATTTGTGTATTTCTGACCACAGTCCACGGAACAATTTATTAAAAATTCATCAAGTGTCCGAATTACGAAATTCCAGTGGGGTAACTACATATGCATCGGTTGTCATCTACTGTACAAATTTCATGGTCCGATTCATCACAAAACTCAGGTTATGACTGAAAGTATGACACCCATTTATTGCTGTCAAAATTCAGCTTAAGTTGCTGTAACAAATTAACACTTTAAAAATAGTAAACGGAGTCCAAAAATTACGATTCCGGTGCCATTAGAACCGTATTTCATAATAACATATTTTAGATTCAAAATATCGGTTTTTCGTTAAGTTTATGACCTGTTTACAGCCAACTGAAGTTGGCTGTAAAGTATGGACAGATTGCTGTTTTCAGCTTTTAGCTTTCTAACTCATGTTCGATTGATTCCGTTAACATGTTTAGTGATCACAACAACATCAAACATCAATATTAACAAGCAAATCATCAGGTAATCAACAACATAATCAAAACAACTTCATTCTAGCATTATTTCATCTTATTTCTTCATCTTTAAGTTTATGTTTCAAGACTTAAGATTCATGTCGTTTAGAGTTCATTTGATTTCATCATAAAACAATCTTTAACCACTTATATAACATGAAAAATGAACGGATCTAAGTTCTTACCACTAGTTCAAGACTAGGGAAGTTCAAGTGAAGAAATGTGGTGGTTAATAGCACTTACAAGAGGTCCTTCAACTTCCAAGAACACCAAGCTTACTTATACACCTTCTAACACCTTAGAATCACCTTGGAATGCTTGATATTGGACTAGAAATGGAGATGTAGGGTGGAAGGAGTTGAGCCGTGAGTATGGTGGGTGAGGAAGAAGGGTTTGTGTTGGTTGAATGGTTAATGTGTAAAGCCTATGGTCCTTATATATTGCTCTTCCAACATTAGTAAGCATAAAGCATATTATGTTAGAATATTCCCCAACAACATCTAATAAAATATACAAGAAAATCCAAGTGGGACCCACCCTTACAACCGGCCTAACTATGGGGGGGGGGTATAAAGTGTAATATTCCAAACATTAGTTAGTTAAATCTAGTTTGATTTCAAGTATTAAAGTTAGGTATTTAGGGGTTTTGTGTTCATGAGATGTAATATGATGTTTGGGCTTCATAACTAGCTTAAAATTAATAAAACAATGTTTCTAGTATAATTTGGTGTTTTAGGTAGTGTCCGGTTGTTTGGTTTGATACTGTTTCGTTAAAGTGTTTAATTTATCCGCAAAGTGTCCTCTATATATATTTTTGTAACATTTTTAATTTCTAACACTTAGGGGAGCATAACAGACTATTTAATGACTTTTCTGTACACTATGAGTATGTTACCATGCATATGTAAGTATAACACAGATATCAGAAAGTAGTTGAATGATTCGGCACAGTCATCCAGCACCTTAAATTTTCATTAATAAATTGTACGGAATACATGGAATTTTGAGGGTTATCACATAGCATCTCATCGCCGGGAAAACAACGTGTTCAACCGCTTATAAGTCATATCTAAAATAACCGTATATAGTCACAATGGTTGCTTGTTTGTTACCTTAAACGCCAACTGAGTTGACCGGAGACCAACGATTCAACTTCAAAGAAAAAAAAATTCAACGGAACCAATCAAGCAACAGTGATGCTCGCGGACTGCTAAATCGTGAACCAGACGTACTCGAACAGAATGCTAAAGGTACGGCGGTGATTTATGGCGGCGGTCCAACTAGGAGGGTGTGGTAGCGGCTGTGGTTGCACCGGAACGGGTCCGAGAACACGAAGGGCGAATCCGACGGTGGCGGAAAGAAGCGTGGCACAACAGAATACTACGGTGAAGAAAAGCCTCACGGTGGAATACGACGGCAGTGCGGTGGTGCAGCTATGATTGTTTGCGAGGTTTTTCTCTTGTAGGGTTTGAATAATGATAGGATTGAATGGGTTAATTAATAGGATTGATTTTCTAATTGGAAGGGGATACAAATTTTGTAGAGATTTACATTGCCTTGTTTGGAATCGTAGAAGAAGGTAAACCGTGTCAATCGAATTTGAAAAGCGAAAGAAAGGCAGAGGATGTTATTGGTTTATTGTTTGACTTCCCAAATAATTCATTATTTCCTTTTCTTTGTTGTCGGTTAACACTACCCAACAACCAATAGTAAATATCTTCATGCATTTAAATGTTTAGAGAATATGGTTTCGTTTTAATTCAAATGCATATGCATTTAAATAGTTTGACTATTTGATGGGAAAACATAGTTACAATACAATTATTATTATTATTATTAATGTTATTATTATTATTATTATTATTATTATTATTATTATTATTATTATTATTAAGAAACTACTTAACATTAAAATCAAATATTACATTCCGACATAATAACTTATCATAAAACTTATAGTATTTATTATATTAGGGTTATAAATGTTTCGCATATTACATCAGATCTGGCGATTTGTGTAACGATTGTGTTTAAAGCAGCTTGACATCTGCTGAACCAATGTGATGAGGATTTTTTCATGATTAGATCTGAGAAATTCTCCCTATCTGAATGACCGTTGTTTTGAGTGTTTTGGGTTGTAGAACCTTCACACTCGGATCGGGGATCTGATGAGTGGAATAATGAATCCTCTGCCATGTGCAAAACAGAGGATGAAAAGAACTAAATCGAAACGAGATGAAAACTGGAAAAAACAGAGGAAACGGTGGGCGCCAATGAAGAAACACTAGATAAATGGCCGGAACCGAGATATCTAGGGAGTTTGAATCCGCATAAAAAGGTTAGTTTCCACTCGATCGATTCAGGTCTAACAGACCTTCTTCTCCGATAATTCTGCAAAAAAGAACACTGTTAGCCTCGTCAAGGGGAGAAATGGGTTCTCTCCTTGACCCGACTCCGGTGTGAGAATAAGTATTGGTAATGAAGAAGAAGGTGTATTTGAGAAGTGTGTGTAACTTGTCTTCATACCTGATTTTTCTCTTATTTATAGCCGGGAGTCGTTAAAAGGCGGGAAAACCCGTTAGTGAAAAGAAGACGGAAGATGCTAACCCCGTAAGCGGTTATGTTTCCTTCCGTTAATGCTCCTTGATCCGACGTGATAGCACACGGATCGTGGTTTAGATCAAGGGCTAGGGATTGGCCACGTGTAAAGTGACTAAGTGGAGATTATTCTTTTCTTACATGCATTCGTTGTGAATTTAGGGACGACTGATATAGCGACACGTGTCCAGACGGTTGTAACCGTCTTGGTGGTGCACGATTGTATTATTTCTAGAAGATTACTGTTGTAATCTGGTGTGACACCTTATCATGTGGAAACAGGTGAATAAATCCCAAGTCTGGGCAAATAATATTCAAGTCTGGATTTTAAGCGGAAGTATCTAACTCCGGATTCTTATCCTTTGCCTTGTGTAGGGAAGGCGCAAGATTTTATGGTTCCCTTTGGGCGCAAGTGTTGACTGTTGTAGGCCTTTTAAGCCTTTCTTTTTGTGAGACCAATGCGCGGGCGCGCAAGGTGCCAGGCTGAAAGTTAAGTTTGTGGTATGGTCCCAAGCACTTATTATGAGGTTTTTGGGACCTCAACAAGGTATTAAAAGTCCATCAGGAAGCACAATATCTATAACATCAATAAACGAAGATCTAGATAGGATATGGCCGGAGAAAGAGTAAATTGACAAAATCATCCCTGAGGTTTGGGTATGTTTGTCATTTTCATCCAAAACATTTTTTTGTACCATATAGTCCTTCACTTTTAGGATATTTTGTCATTTTCATCCAAACGTCTACCTTTTTTTTTTGCCAAAACCGTCCCAGAGATTTGGGATTTTTTGCTTTCATTCAAATGTTTGATAGAAAAAATAAAGCAAATTAGATGTTTAGATGAAAATGGTAAAAATGTCCAAACCTCAGGGACTATATTGTATAAACAAGTTGCTTTGAATGAAAATGACAAACATGTCTAAATCTCAGGAACGATTTTGACAATATACTCCGGGAGAAAAGTGAAGTTTTATGTGCCAGGAGATGCATGAGATTGAGTTCAGTTGACGAGGATGATTTGACTTTTGGTATGATTAACAAGTGAAAATCACAATTGAATTTTTCAAAGATTTTATTTATGAGAACTTGCAAACCACCTTCTCATCATAGAATCCACGTAGTTTGGGCAGCGCGGAGCTACCCTTCAGCTCTGTCTCCGTACCGTTTCGTAGTGTAAAAAAATAAAAATTCTGATTTTATACAAATGATACACCTGATCCAAAACAAAATAAATTGGGATGCCTCTGAACTTTAGGGCTAGCTCCGCCACTGAGTTTGGGTCCGGTTCTTAAGTTTTGATAATATATTTATTTGGGTTCAATGGTTAACTACGGTTTTTTAAAACAACTGAGTCAGCCTTATACCGGGTTGGAGTTAACGGCTCCGTTTTAACGGTTTAGCAGTTTGAACCAAATTTTAATTTTTATATTTGAATTTCAAAAGCATGAGTTTGTATTATTACTTTTAAAATGAGAAAGATTGTTAATAAATATAATACATATACATACCTACATGCACCAAAAATGAAAAAATTAGTATATATAAATAACAAATGATTAACAGTCGTTTCGGTTTGGATTACACAACGTGTTCCACGTTTCAAACCACATGGCGAACCATAAAAGCATTTTTCTGGGATCTCAAGTCGGCCAACTTGTTTCATTTTATATGTCCTGTTTCAACAATCTCTGTCTATAAAATCCCTAATATTTGTAATATAATTTAGGAGAAAATCATCTAACAACCTATAAAATTTTTATTTGTACCTTTACATGTATGATGAGTTATATATCACATCACGATATCGAGCTGATGGAGGCTCAGGTGTGGAAGATCAAACCATCGTATTTCTGGAGGCCCATGATCAAGCTATCAAGAGTGATACATGAAAATAACCGTGACTTTGGCTACAGGTCTCCGTTTTAGGCGTTCTACCAGTCAAATCAAAGCTTGAAACGAAGAGCATGCCGTGACAAGGACCCAAAAGGGGCATTTCCCAAGCTTGAGTGCAAAAAACGCGTTCTAGTGGGAGTTACGAACACTTTTATGTTTTTCTTCATGTTTTATGTATTTTGTTTTTTGGCTTAAGATGCACCTTAAATCCCTTGTTTATGATTCTCACTGTCATGATTTGCACTCTAGTTGTAGTTGAAAGAAATTTCTGGTGTTTATGATATATGGATGTGGGATCAGACCATGACCACTTCCTTTATGTGACCCAAGAGCACTAGGCCATTATTACTTGTTAGGAGGCATATGGACCAGTTTAGAATACTTATTAGTTTTTAGGGTGGATGGAATGTATATTTGCCATCGCCCCAATGCACATTCTATAATTTTGATATCTTAATAAGATATATGTTTGTTGTACCAGAAAGAAGTTAGTTTGAGCCGGTTGCCCACCTGTTTTGAAATCATCACCTCGCTAGATTACATTACAAAAATTAAATAATGTATCTTATTGGAACATTCGGATCTTTTAACACTAGGGCTTACAAATCTGTTTTTTGTATTCAAGTGTCACGGGATTCTAATTTCTTAGGCTCATGTAGGTTCGGCAAAATGGAGAGGTTGAGTTAGATAACGAGCCAGCTATATTTAGAAACAAAATGGTTTGGGTCACAACCGTTTGTGACCGAAATATGTTAGGATCAGAACTGGTAAATCTCGACAAAAGTATCAAATGGCTAAATTATTAAAGATATAACAAAGATCATATCCTAATCATCAACACCTCATTTAGCAGCATCAAATTGAGGAATTCTGACTCAAAAATGTTCATGTTTATTTTGGGGACACGTTATATGTTGACCTGGCTGTTAATGGAGTCGTGTTCACAGGTTGACAAGTTAAACATGATACGAACCCGGACACAACTCGCGTAATTCACAAGTCGACTCAAAGATGTGCGATTTATCCCAAAAGAATGTTTTATTATTTTGGGTATATTAGTTCCCTAAACATGCAAATAAACTAAAAACATAAATGTCTATAAAACAATTACGCTTAAGCTACAGAACCGTAATTTTAGACAAGGAATATCCCCTAAATAATTTAAAGAAATATAGGAGTCAACCCTCACCCGCAAGTTGACCCGAACTCGGCCATTTATAAATGTGTTCACATGATCAACCCAAAACTTACCCTATAGATTGCGTCTTAGTTCCGTGTCATGTTGAAATTTCACACCTACATGTATTGGAAATTTGCTCAATAATTAAGAAAACCAATAAGGCAATAATGAGTCAACTGCTCTTCAGAATACATCACCAACATCTTTCATGGTCTGGTTAACTTTTATGAACCCATAAATATACCAAAACCCCTTGTACACGAAAATTGAAAATCTCACCATTTCGAGGATGTTTGCTTCAAGGGAAGCGCTCTCCAACCAATATCGGTTCTGTTAAAGCCTCCTTCCCATTTGATCTCTTCGACAGCTCTGTATGCGCGGTCTCTTGCTTCTTCAAGATCTTTGCCCTTCGCAGTAACGCCCAAAACCCGCCCGCCCGTTGCAATGTAATTGCCATCTGCATCAACCGCTGTCCCAGCATGAAATATTTTAACACCAGGAGCTGCTACCTCTGCTTCTTCAAGGTTTTGAATCTTGGTTCCTTTTACATAGCTTCCAGGGTAGCCGTTGCTAGCCATCACCACCACCATGGCTGAACCAGGGGCCCATTCCAGAGTCACTGAGTTCAATTCACCTTTACACGCAGCAAGCAGGACTTGCGCTAGATCAGATTCCAGGCGAACCATCAACACCTGTTTCACATAAAAACTTAGGGGGGCGTGTTTGGATGTGTGTTTTAAAAGTGACTGGAAGTAAAACCTAGCTTACCTGGCATTCTGGATCTCCGAACCGGACGTTGTACTCGATTAGTTTCGGCAAACCCGATTTCTTCTCAATCATAAGTCCAGCATACAAAACTCCCACAAACTTGCAGCCCTCTTTCGACATCCCTTTTACAGTAGGAAGAATTATGGAACTCATAACCTGTGACTGAAGTTCTTGGGTCAAAACAGGTGCAGGACAGTACGCACCCATTCCACCCGTGTTTGGACCCGTATCCCCATCATTGACCCGTTTATGGTCCTGTGCAGATTCTAAGGCTAAGGCGTTTTCACCATCAACAAGTGCAAAAAATGATGCTTCTTCACCTTCCAAAAACTCCTCTACAATTATAGAAGAGCCTGCCTTCCCAAATGACCCGTTTACAAGAATCGTATCCACAGCTTCAAATGCTTCTTGCAGTGTCGTAGCAACAATCACACCTTTTCCTGCAGCCAGCCCGTCTGCTTTAACAACAATGGGAGCCCCTTGTTCCTTGATATACTTCTTTGCAGCTAATGGGTCCGTAAACGTTTCATACTGCAATAAAATTGTTTATGATAATGAAAGAATTCAACATCATGTTTTATTGCAACAAAAGCAAAATGAAATAATCAGAAGGTGATAGTGTGCATTTATTTAATCAGAACCGGATAAGCATCTGAAATAAAACAGGTGTTTGGTATGAGTGAGCAAAAAACCGATTAACGAACAGAAACCGTATAAAATACAGTTCAGTTCTGTTATACCACGTTCCAAAACCAGCCACACTAAACCAAACCAAACCATACCTAAAAAAAACCGCACCGACCTTGTTTGAATGTTTGTTATTGGATTTATAACCCAAATTCATTATTTTGAATCAAAAGTTTCAGGCCCAAATTCATTAATAAGCTGTTAACAAAAATTTTAGGTCAAAAGTTCATGGCCAAATTCATTATTTTGAGTCAACTTTTTTCAGTCCAAAAACATACATTTAAAGCCCAAATGTAAAACTGAAACCAGACCCGTATATAAAACCGGAACCAATCGGTTTCGTAAAAGCAAAAAAAAAACGTTTCGGTTTTGGTTCGCTTTGAACCCAGGACCGACCCATGCACACCGTTAGTGTTTGGATGGGTTTACTGTTGTGTTAGGCAAATTCTGATTATTTAAAACATTAACATATATAATGACAAAATCCATTGATAATTAGATTTATTGCAGCTAGTGTGAAGATGATTGATGCAGGGCAACGGTGACAACGAGATTGGGAACCGTGACCCACAGGATTTTGAGATCAAACGACTCAAGCGAAGAGTTTTAGATCTCGAGTTGCAACAGGAGATCAAACGGCTCCGACAAAGGATCTGGCACCTCGAGTTGCAACAAGATACGTGCAAGACGAAAACCGAGTCGAGCACCATCGTCGGGGATGAAGGTGGCGACGGAGAGCAGCAACTGTTTAGCCGTCATCCACACCGGTTCTATAACAAGAGAATTTGTCGGAGGAAGAACCCGGATTCGATGAAGACGGGATTAAACCTGATGAGGAAGAATGCTCGTTTGTGCGGAAGGTTCTTAACAGAAGTATTGTTCACTTTGATGAACAAGTGACAAAAAAAGTTGATACTGATCGTGATGATTGGTTTGAAAAGCGGAATTATCCGACGATGTCTTCAGTTTCTGCTATGGAGGTTCGCATCAGCAGGATGCCAAACTTGGAGGAGGTAGTTTCACAAAGATTGGGATCTCCTAAGAATTTTGAAATTCAACCGATAATGAAGGGAAATGTGTATAAACATTATGAAGATACACATTATGGAAATCTGTCCACCAAAACAAGGTAATCACAGTGGGCCTATTTTGGATTTTATAAAATGTGATGTTGGATTACAGAGATAATTTAGAAACATAGAAGTCTCAAATATCCTCAGGCTGCCCAACCTCTTAACGTACGAAGCTAACAACGATAGACATGCTCCATTCGCCCCAGGTGGTACATGTTCAGAAATGGGCAAGATGACCCGTGAAGTTAAGTTGCTTAGGCGGGTTGATACGAACCCAGTAATGGGTCAGGCCCATAATCTGTTGGGTGATTTATTTGACAAATTGACGCCAAAATAAGAATCAAATTAGGAAGTAACTGCTGCAAATTTTCGTTTTATAGACTTTGGTGTTTCAGATTTTAGGGTGTCTTGTTATTTGTTTATCTGAGTTTTAGCGTCATTTGGAGATTAACCCATCTCGAATTGGGTCACTATCCGTAATTTTTTGATGTGTTATCCAATAAGAATTTTAGACTCTATCACGGGTCGTGATTATAATAATAAATGAGCATCGTGTTGATGTTCCCTTTGACCCAAGTGGGTTTGGTCTGAAAGCTAAACTCGTAGACGAGTTTGGTCTGATGCAGGGCAGCTTTGCAAGAAATAAACATCTTTAGATTTTAATTTTAATTTTAGTTATCTTTTATTTAGTATATATTTTATTTTATGTTTATCCGTTATTTAGTTAGTTATTATCTCTACGAATTAGAAATCCTATAAGTATTGGGTTTGTGTGTTGTTTAAGGAGGTTTTTTATTTGATTATTATAAATAGAACTTTGTTCTTGGAACTTTAGGTTCATTTTATCGTCCTTAATTAACTAATCATCCTTGATCCATTTGATCGCATACAAAACTGCATCACTGATCATCAATCCCTAAATAATCAGACTATCAGGAGTATAACATGCTAAGTTAGTTTAAAAACGCAAACCCAAACACCCCTTTATTTCAACATCCGAAGTGATTCGAGTATAGCACGAACCTTAGCAGTTGGAATTCCGTATTTATCACATATACTCTTCATGAAGTTCTTGGAACCTTCCAAAGCAGCAGCTTCTGACGAAGGACCAAAAGCACGTATGCCAGCTTTCAAAAGATCGTTCGTAAGACCCGCAACAAGGGGAGCTTCCGGACCCACCACAACAAGTCCAACTCCCCATTTACAACAGAAATCTATCACCGCTGAGCTGTCAAATATATCAAGATCTTCGATACAGGTAGCATCACCCGCGTTAGATATGCCAGCATTTCCCGGAGCACAGAAGACAGCGTCGCAGGAATGAGACCGCTTCAACGCGTAACAAAGTGAATGTTCTCTTCCTCCACCACCAATCACCAATACAGAAACTCTTTCTTCTGATATACAATAAAATGAAAATTAGAAAACAATGAAAATCAGAAGAGATAGCATACATAGTTATTGTGTTTGTTTGTTTCTCACCGGAGACGCCATTTACGGAAGAAACGCTGTTGAAAATTCGATGACGATTTGAACGGCTATAATACTGAGAATCACAAAATTTTGATGATCTAAAGTTCCTGGGCTGCTGGAAGAAGAGTTGAGAGAACTTGTTTGGAAACTGCCTCTGACTCGCTACAGGCAACCGGCCAATTTTCATGGAAGCTCCAAAATTATGTGAAATGCAGGCCATTTTTAAGTATTTTCAAGGAGAATCTATGCAAAGGGAGGCAGAATATTAGGGTTGTACATAACACGGATGAACAGCAAAAAAGATAAACAAAATTACAAAAGTAGGAATAACAAGAATAAACAAATAGTAAACATCTAAGAGTTGGTTTCCTAATGAGATCAAGAGCTCTAACTTCATCTTGCTATAATGAGATAATTAAGTTACCCAATGATTCTCAAAGAACAGATATTTATATTCATGAATCATAGACCTGGCAAAACAAGCGGGTCCAGTCAGGTAACCGCGTAACCAGCCGATTTAAAAAAAAAAAAAAAAGTTCAATTCAGGTCGGGTCAGAACGATCCATTCATAATAGATTCATATCAAAACGGGTCGATTTAGCAAAAAGATATTGGATGACTAAGAACATATCCCAATCATTAACACCACATTAAGCTGCATCAAGAAGAGAAATTTAGACACAACCGAATCATGATACATACAAGTAGAAACTTAATATAACTGATGGGCAGATGGCCACAAATCTTTCATTTATGCTAAAGAGAAAGATATATACTTCCAATATTGGGCATCAAGATAGCTAATTTCCAACTTCATAAATGATATAGATTTTAAATTAAAAAACACACAAAAATACTTAAATACATACTTTGAGGAAAATTCAAAAGCACCCAATTGAAACTAACCTAAAAAATCTAGATTAAACACTTTAATTAGGATAACTTTTGAAGATGAATGCATGCACATAGTTAAACAATCACATTAAATCTGCATATCCATATGCATGAATTAAACCAGACATGTGAGGACACAAATTGTTTAACAACAAACGTATGTTAAGATTCATCAAGCACATGACTTAACCATAAAAAAACCCAAATCAAAAGGAGGTACAAACAGCATACTCCACTCCAAAAAAAACCCATGTTTTCATTCAGGCAAATCATCAAACACTTGGCATGCAACATGTTTTCATTAAACACCTGACATGCAACATGAAACAATGGCAACCCAAACCAAAAGGCTATGTTCTTACATTATTAGCAGCAAGATTCTTCAAAATGGTTGAGAATTTTGTTGCATTCAAAGGAAACAAAAAAAAAAAGGCTGTAATATGGATGAATTCTTGAACCTCGAGAAAAGTTACTGTGTATACCTATGGGCGCCCCCACGGAGGGATGATACCACGTCCTAGTCGCCCTCACCGAGGTTATTTCTTAATTGTACGTTGGGCATAAACTGTAGTACTACAGCAGGACGTTCGATTGTATAGGTTTTTGGGGAGAGAACGTTTTGACTACTTTGCAAATGAAAAAGCCTCTAAAATGCTTAGGTTAGGCTAGGAAGGGAAGATTTTAGGTTCAACTTATGTTCAACTTATGTTCAACTCCGTAATCGATATTAGGGCTGTAAATGAACCGAACGTTCAACGAACTGTTCGTGAACCGTTCGGCGGGAAGTTCGTTTATGTTCGTTCGATAAGCTTAACGAACGAACACGAACAAAAAATTTCGTTCGATAAGCTTAATGAACGAACACGAACAAAGGTCTCGTCCGTTCGACTGCGTTCGTGAACGTTCGGTAATATGTTCGTTTATGTTCGCTCGTGTTCGTTCGTTTATGTCCGTTCGTGTTCGGTTTTTTTATGTTTATTTTTCTAAAAGTTTTTAATGTTTTATTAATTTTTTTTTTACTTTCCCCATATGTATTATTTCCCTCTCTGTGGCCCTCTGGCCCTCTCACTCTTTTGATATCACGCTCCTTCATTTAGCTTATCTCCAATCGATTGAACCCAATATTATCCATCCATTCAATCTTTAAATGGTTATATTTAACTAATTTCGTTGTGTACAATGTTTAAGATTAATGGTGCCTTTTTTAATTTTCAAAATTAAAGTTCATTTGTGTTCGTGGTTAGTGTTCACGAACTGTTCGCGAACAACCAAATTTCTTAACGAACGAACACGAACACAAACTTCTGTTCGTCATATGTTCGCGATCAGTTCACGAACATCCAAATTTCCTTAACGAACGAACACGAACATAGCCTTGTTCGTGTTCGTTCGGTTCGTTTACAGCCCTAATCGATATGATATTAAAGAAATGGGATTTTTACATATTTCCCCCTCCTAACCTGTCTTATTACGTATTTCCCCAAACCATAAAATCAATTACATATATCCTTTTTTTTTAGAAATTACCCAATTACCCTCAAAATAACACATCGCTGCTTCATCAGGTATGTTAATCGAATCTTGTTCATCTTCATTCACAATCACGGCGCACATCACTACTATCACATCTGCTTGTTCGTGTTCGTCATTCGTAGTATAATCACTGTATCACATCTGCTTGTTCATCTTCTTTATTTAAATTTACTATAGATAAATTGTGGGGGTGGCTGGAATGGATTATTAAACTTGTGGGAGTAAAAATGGGTGGATTTGGGGCGGTCGGAATTGAATTCTGGCGGCCAGCGGAATGGAATTAACATAAGTACGATTATGAGGAGTAGAATGATACTACACATGTGAAATGGATGGATTTTGGGTAGTAGGAATTCGGGTAGCCAGGTGGAATGGAATTAACGTAAGCATTATCATTAAGATTAGAATGAATATTGTGGGCATGGGTGAATGGAATTGAATGATTATCAAGAAGAAAAACAAAGGGGACATTGTGGGTGCTGTTGGAAATTTTTGTTAATAATTTTTGTTAAATCTTTATAAACACTTCTTACTTAGAAACAAAGTAATTTTTGTTAAATTTTTATAAATATGTAATTGATTTTGCATATTAGAATAGGGAAATACGTAAATATACATTTAATAGTTCAATAAGGGTAAATAGTCATAAATAAGAATCATTTAAATGAAAAGGGGAAATATGTAATATATATGAGTTAGGAAGGGGAAATATGTAATTGATTTTATGGTTTGGGAAATACGTAATAAGACAGGTTAGGAGGGGGAAATATGTAAAAATCCCTAAAGAAATTAACCGTTCAAAAAAAAACTTATATCGTATCAACTATACTAGTCTTAAAATGGATTTTAACATTGAAATTAAAGAAATATTTTCTTTTCTCTAATTTCTTTTTAATACTTAATCAATAATATATAGTTACAAAATATTAAACAAAAAAAAAACTTATATCGTATCAACTACACTAGTCTTAAAATGGGTTCTAACATTGAAATTAAAGAAATATTTTCTTTTCTCTAATTTCTTTTTCATCTACTTAATCATAATATATAGTTACAAAATATTAAAAATTCATGTATTTACTGTAATAGAGTAATTATGTGTAATTACTCTAAAATGATTACAAAATTACTCTATTTATGTAAATACATGATTTTTTTTCTCTTTATAGATTCTGTAACTAGAATAGGTGTTTGACTAACTGAGAAAAAAAAAATCATTCATTCACTTCTCATATTAGTATCTTAACCCTATTTGTATAATAATTTTACTATGCTTTTCAAATTCTTAAACATTTATTTAATAAAATGCAACCTTTTAAATGTTAATTATTTATGTAATAGTGTTTTTGGTGTACATAAGTAGGGTTGTGCGTGCTCGTTTGGTAAGAAGACACATGTGTTTACGAAAAGTTCATGAACACTTATAGAATAAGATTTTATATTCATATGCATTCATTAAGGAAATGAAATTGATCGTGTTCGTGTCCGTTTTTGTTCGTTCATTAATTTTAGGTACCGAACACAAACGAACGTTTTGAATGCACACGAACACAAGTAAACGTTTATGAACACAAACAAGCGTTCATGAACAGAAACAAACGCTAATAAAAATAAACGAACATATATTAAATTTAGAAGAAAAGCGGCTTCACATACATTAAATAGATCCACCCACAAACGAACATATATAGATAAAAACTAAAAACCACACACACAAACGAGTACAAATGTAAACTCTAAAAACAGGATCCGGCAAGTTTGACGGAGATTTGGTCCAATAACGATGTGTTCGGTGATATTAAACAATAAGAAATGAGTAGAAGATAGAATAGAACACCGAGCATCACTTATAATCTGGTCTCTTATTGATAATTAAACGTTACAGCACCACGAGACCAGTTGGATAGCATTTCCCCTCAGGGACCAAAAAGCTTGTCCAACTCAAGACCCAGGCCTCATATATATAGAGGTCATGGCTTCGTACGAACCCACATGGGTGCCTTCGTACGAAGTTGCTTGGTCTTGAGACACCAGTTACGAACCCACTAATCAGTCCAATAACAATTGATTTCCATAAATTTAGTGTTTTTCATAAATTAGCTCGTAATCATAATATTATTTTGAAAAGTTTTGTGGAGATCTAATTTAGAACATGAGGTATATCTTAACCCTTCTTAATTCCGTATAAGTGTCACATCACCCGTTTTTTTCCCTTTTTACTCTACTTTATCCTAAAAATGGTTTAACCTTTGTTAACTCTACCTCACCTACCATTTTTAAATTATTCTAATATTAAATATTGAAATTAAATACAAAATAAATAATAATAATAATAATAATAATAATAATACCATTTCATTAACTTTGTTAGAATTGATGTGCAACACCAATTTTGATGGTTAAAAATCAAAAAAACTTGAGTTGGTTCTTCACAACCATACTCCCACACACACACAACACGATTAGTTTTGATTTGGTAATAGTCAAAATGAGAGAACTGAACCTTTTAAGATTAGCTCAATCTGTGTTTTTGTGATCATTTAGCATTGTCTATCTTTAGACCCTTAACCTTGTAGTATTGAATTTTAACTCCAAAGTTTATATTTACGTTTTAAGACCAAAACTCGACAAATTTAGACATTTTCGTTTAGCTTTAAGGTTGATTTAATTAGACTTATGTCAGTACACTACTATTTAGCATTTTTAATATTATATGTTCTTCTCTATAAAACGCCCAGCTTGCGGTGTGCACATAGCGGTGTGCACATATAATGTATATATGTGTGGGCCCTCGGAAGGTAAAAGTAAAATTGCACAAATTTTAACGTTATTTTACTAATTTCGTCAAAAAAATAACGCTAAAAGCAGCGGACAGTTAATCACGCATCATATGGTGGCATTGATAGCCGAAAGACAAAAGGGTACATGCATTAATCGTCCTTTGTCCCGATTGTTGAGTGTTATGTGCCTTATGTCCAAGGCTTGATGCAAAACTATTATCGAGCCGGGGGTCTCACTGGAAGCAACCTCTCTATTCCTCAGACCCTACCTTAGCTTTGCTATTGGTGGGATATGGTCTTCTCTATAACTACAGATCACTTGTGTGATCTATTAACAATTTAGTTTCAGTTTTTTCAAATAAAAAGATTGTGCATACTCGTGTTTTTATTCCACATAATAACATATGTGAGATTTTTGGTTCACCACTACACATGGTTGTTCCAAGAAACCATAGTTGAATTATAAACAATAAGAAACGAGTAGAAGATAGAATAGAACGCCGAGCATCACTTATAATCTGGTCTCTTATTGATAATCAAACGTTACAGTATCACGAGACCAGTTGGACAGCATTTCCCCTCAGGGACCAAAAAGCTTGTCCAACTCAAGACCAGGCCTCATATATATATAGAGGTCATGGCTTCGTACGAACCCACATGGATGCCTTCATACGAAGTTGCTTGGACTTGAGACACTAGTTACCAACCCACTAATCAGTCCAATAACTATTGATTTCCATAAATTTAGTGTTTTTCATAAATTAGCTTATAATCATAATATTATTTTGAAAAGTTTTGTGGAGATCTAACTTAGAACATGAGGTTTACCGTGACCCTTCTTAATTCCGTATAAGTGTCACATCACCCGTTTTTTTCCCTTTTTACTCCACTTTATCCTAAAAAATAGTTTAACCTTTGTTAACACTACCTCACCTACCATTTTTCAAATTATTCTAATATTAAATATTGAAATTAAATACAAAATAAATAATAATAATAATACCAGTTCATTAACTTTCTTAGAATTGATGTGCAACACCAATTTTGATGGTTAAAAATCAAAAAACTTGAGTTGGTTCTTCACAACCATACTCCCACACACACACAACACACTTAGTTTTGACTTGGTAATAGTCAAAATGAGAGAACTGAACCTTTTAAGATTAGCTCAATCTGTGTTTTTGTGATCATTTAGCATTGTCTATCTTTAAACCCTTAACCTCGTAGTATTGAGTTTTAACTCTAAAGTTTATATTTACATTTTAAGACCAAAACTCGACAAACTTGGACATTTTCGTTTAGCTTTAAGGTTGATTTAATTAGACTTATGTCAGTACACTACTATTTAGCATTTTTAATATTATATGTTCTTCTCTATAAAACGTCCAGCTTGCGATGTGCACATATAATGTATATATGTGTGGGCCCTCGGAAGGGAAAAGTAAAATTGCACTAATTATAACGTTATTTTACTAATTTCGTGAAAATAACGCTTAAAGCGGCGGACAGTTAATCATGCATCATATGGTGGCATTGATAGCCGAAAGACAAAAGGGTACATGCACTAACCGTCCTTTGTCCCGATTGTTGAGTGTTATTTGCCTTATGTCCAAGGCTTGATGCAAAACTATTATCGAGCCGGGGGTCTCACTGGAAGCAGCCTCTCTATTCCTATGGGCAGAGGTAAGGCTGTCTACATCTTACCCTCTTTAGAGCCTACCTTAGCTTTGCTATTGGTGGGATATGGCCTTCTCTATAACTACAGATCACTTGTGTGATCTATTAACAATTTAGTTTCAGTTTTTTCAAATAAAAAGATTGTGCATACTCGTGTTTTTATTCCACATAATAACACATGTGAGATTTTTGGTTCACCACTACACATGGTTGTTCCAAGAAACCATAGTTGAATTATAAACAATAAGAAATGAGTAGAAGATAGAATAGAACACCGAGCATCACTTATAATATGGTCTCTTATTGATAATCAAACGTTACCGTACCACGAGACCAGTTGGACAGCATTTCCCCTCAAGGACCAAAAAGCTTGTCCAACTCAAGACCCAGGCCTCATATATATAGAGGTCATGGCTTCGTACGAACCCACATGGGTGCCTTCGTACGAAGTTGCTTGGTCTTAATACACTAGTTACCAACCCACTAATCAGTCCAATACTGATTTCCATAAATTCAGTGTTTTTCATAAATTAGCTCATAATCATAATATTATTTTGAAAAGTTTTGTGGAGATCTAACTTAGAACATGAGATATAACTTAACCCTTCTTAATTCCGTATAAGTGTCACATCAACCGTTTTTTTCCTTTTTACTCCACTTTATCCTAAAAAATGGTTTAACCTTTGTTAACTCTACCTCACCTACCATTTTTTAAATTATTCTAATATTAAATATTGAAATTAAAAACAAAATAAATAAATAATAATAATAATAATACCATTTCATTAACTTTGTTAGAATTGATGTGCAACACCAATTTTGATGGTTAAAAATAAAAAAACTTGAGTTGGTTCTTCACAACCATACTCCCCCACACACACAACACACTTAGTTTTGACTTGGTAATAGTCAAAATGAGAGAACTGAACATTTTAAGATTAGCTCAATCTGTGTTTTTGTGATCATTTAGCATTGTCTATCTTTAGACCCTCAACCTCGTAGTATTGAGTTTTAACTCCAAAGTTTATATTTACATTTTAAGACCAAAACTCGACAAATTTAGACATTTTCGTTTAGCTTTAAGGTTGATTTAATTAGACTTATGTCAGTACACTACTATTTAGCATTTTTAATATTATATGTTCTTCTCTATAAAACGCTCAGCTTGCGGTGTGCACATATAATGTATATATGTGTGGGCCCTCGGAAGGTAAAAGTAAGGGGCTGTTTGGTAGCCTCTTAATGACCATTCAGATGCTACCTCTTAATGGTTTAAAACCTCTGAATCAATAAGAGGTAACCTCAAGTCTGAATGGTTAAGAGGTAACCTCTGAATGGTAAATCATCACATGTCACATTCTTCTACCTTCTCATTGGTAAAATTCTTAATGGTTCTATTAAGAGGTAGCCTCTTAATGACCATTCAGAGGCTACCAAACAGACCCTAAAATTGCACAAATTTTAACGTTATTTTACTAATATCGTCAAAAAAATAACGCTAAAAGCAGCGGACAGTTAATCACGCATCATATGGTGGCATTGATGGCCGAAAGACAAAAGGGTACATGCATTAATCGTCCTTTGTCCCGATTGTTGAGTGTTATGTGCCTTATGTCCAAAGCTTGATGCAATACTATTATCGAGCCGGGGGTCTCACTGGAAGCAGCCTCTCTATTCCTATAGGTAGAGGTAAGGCTGTCAACATCTTACCATCCTCAGACCCTACCTTAGCTTTGCTATTGGTGGGATATGGTCTTCTCTATAACTACAGATCACTTGTGTGATCTATTAACAATTTAGTTTCAGTTTTTTCAAATAAAAAGATTGTGCATACTCGTGTTTTTATTCCACATAATAACATATGTGAGATTTTTGGTTCACCGCTACACATGGTTGTTCCAAGAAACCATAGTTGAATTATAAACAATAAGAAACGAGTAGAAGATAGAATAGAACGCCGAGCATCACTTATAATCTGGTCTCTTATTGATAATCAAACGTTACAGTACCACGAGACCAGTTGGACAGCATTTCCCCTCAGGGACCAAAAAGCTTGTCCAACTCAAGACCAGGACTCATATATATTGTAACACCTCGAAAAAATCTCGTCCAATAATGTCTTGACACGTGTCATAAGGTTCCAGTATGTGAAAACAAACTTTAGAGGGACTAAAAGTGACAAACAGTGAAAACTATGGAACGTAAGGGTCCAAAGTGTCAACAATGGATAAATAGACTCTATGATGACCCTACATAAAGTTCATAACCTTAAACGGATGGTTCATGGATCATACGAAGCAGAAAATGCCCAAAAGTGAGGAGTTACAAACTATAGGGGCCAAAAGTGTCAACATGTTGAATTTATACCTCTGAGTGAACTTTTGGCAGACCCGAAGCTTTATAATGCTAAAATATACTCACTAGAATATGTGGTAAAAATTTCGTGAAGTTTCGATAACGTATGAGAAAGTTATGGCCAAAACCGTACTTGAAGGGTTAAAAGCGTCAACGTCGAATTTCATGGCTTTTCGGTTGAGCGCAAAGTTATCCGAGGACATTACCATGTTGGTAAACGTCCCAAGGTTCTTAAAAACCAAGTTTGGGGGTTTACGAGTCAAGAAAAGTAGCCGAAACATCGCGTGCAAGGACAGGGACCAAAGCTGCCAAGTTTGAAAGTTGTTTGGCTGATCAGCAGGTCAGGCGACCCGCCTGGACAGACCCAAGCGGGCCGCGTGGGACTACCAGTAACAGCATTCCGCGAATTTTGCATTTTTGGTCCGAATTTGAAGTATGTAACAGCTGTGGCCACCTCCTTTTGCACCAATTAAACCCCATGCATGCCTATGGTAACAGTGGCCTCTCTATAACCTCTGATTTCCTCTTTAAATCAGATCAAAACTCATTCTCTTTGGCATTTCCTTCGTGATCAAGAACTCCCAAATTGCAAGAACAGCTCTCAAGACTTTCTGGAGCATTTCTGGACATCAAGGCCGACTCCAAGTGTTTGCTAGGCTTCATTAGGACCTTGGTAATCTTTTATATCATCCTCAAATTCGTTCTAGCATAGATTAATTGCTAAAAGTCAAACTGTTGCTCTTATACTTTGACTTTCTGATTAAACGAGTTTTACTCAGTCATTTCTCAAATTGAAACCACGAATATGTTGGTATTTATGTGGGAAACAAACCCTCAAAAGGGTATTCTCTGATTCCCACTATATGCATGCTGATTGTCGAGTCAAACTTGTTTCTAAAAAGTCAACAGAAGTTGTTTTTGCAAAAATAAGCTTAAATGATAATGTAAAGGACATGCAATCTGTTTGATCATCATAAACAACTTATAATACATGTAAGAATATGTTTTATCATAATAAACTCGACAAATCTTTAGTATAGATACGAATAGGAACCGAAAGTCTTGTAAAACGACTATTTCGTAGACTATCGGTTCGGATTCGTACATGCATGTTTGAGATCTGTATTGGAGAGCATTTTTGACCATTTTTATTTTGGTAAAACTCTCTGGATTTTTGTTGCTTGAGTCTATACTTAGCCGATTCATTTGCATGTTTCCGATTATGCTTAAAGTTGACTATTTTGCCCTTTTTGATATAAAACGTGATTTTTGGAAAAGTGAAAGAGTAGAAATCTTTATTTCTAATATATAAACTTGCACCGAAAATTCGAGACCAGTTGGTGGTCCAGATTGTGAATTATGGCCGATAGCGTAAAACTATGTTCTTCTGTTTAATAAACGGCGTATTTCGCGTATAACCCGTTTCTGGCCACGTTTTGATACAAAACTTTTTACCCACTGATGTTATATAATATTTTGGGATTTTTGATGATTTTTATTTAATTTTTGGCTGGTCGTATCTTAGATCGCTTAGTTATTTCGGTTTATGTCGGTTTTGACCGTTTAGGCCATAAAATGAGTTTTATGCATTCTTTTGACCCGAAACCTTTTCCTACTGATTTTATATGTTAAATAAATTATTTTAAGTATTCCGGAAATATAAGAATCCCAGATTTATTTTGAAAACCCGGAAACGGCGTTAAATCGCATTTTAAGCATTTTTAGCGCATAGTAAGCGTTATACTCATTTTAAACATATAAGACTTATACCTACTGATGTAATTAGCATATTTTCATATAATAACAGTAAGTATAAGTATATGAACTCAGATTTCCAGTTTTGGCATTTTTAGCCCTTGTGAATTTACTAAAATACCCCTACGGTGCATAGTTTGGTTTTAAATGTTAAGATTGGTATATAGGTCATACCCTACTGTCATAATATGTTAAATGAAGTATATTTACTGTATAAACCAGACCAGAAACTCAGATTTCTAATTTGACTCATTTATAATCTTTTAAATGACCAAAATGCCCTTATAAGGCATAAATTGAGTTTAAAATTAATCCGGGCAATATAGAACATAACTTACTGATGTTATATCATATCTAAAGCATATTATCTCAGGGAACTTGCAGTTGACTCTTTTGGCTACCCGTAACGCCCTTTTAGCGTTCGGTTCGGTTTACGTAACTAGTTTGCGTAAATTGACCGAAACGGGTCAAACATTATCATTTTTAACTCAAAATCCAGAATGTATTTAGTATACCCATATTATACAAGTATTCAAACTTGTCGGGTCTAAATCACATTCTATCCGGTCTTTCGCTTAATCGTGCGCTTGTACCGTATCGTCCTTAAAACTAACCGGTCAAAGCTAAGGCTTAAATAAAAGACCCGTTAGAAATCTAATAGGTTATTATAAACCTTTGTTCCAGATTAGGAGGCCCAGTAAAAGCTACCTACACTTATTGTTTGTGATTCATACTTGCTCAGGTAAATACATTTTGACTTATTTTCCCTATACGGGCTTGGGGTACGGTATTTAAAATACCGCTTGATCGGGCGCACAAATCCTGCACCTTATGGGTGTACAGTCTTGAATAGCTTGTGCGACTCGTTTAAATAGTCTTGTCTTACTTTAGGCTTTGGGGGGTTATTGACCGTGTCCCGGATATCCTTGGCATTATCTTACGAGATGGCCACGACCAGAGCACGGGGTGTAGGCGTACACTCGGCGTGTATAACTCTTTAATGTGGTGTGTCATTTAACCTTTCGCCCGGACAGCAGATCCCGGGCCACTATAAGTACGGGTACATGTAAATCGTTCACAAGTTTATATTGCATAAATATCCCAAGTTAATAAAAATATTTATGCCTTGTGCATTTAAATCAATTTTCAATCATTTTCAAAATGAGTCAGTCGATTTGTATTTACCAGTGTAAACTGACGTATTTTTCCCAAAAGGTTAAGTGCAGGTACTATATGAACTAGGCTGGCTGTTTCCTAAGAGCGTCCACTATAGTCTCGCAAGCTCGGACGACAAATAACTGTTGAACAATTTATTCTTATTTTTATTTGATCCGCCTGTGGATCCGTTTCAACTACTTATGATGTTTATTATGTCATTTTAATTAAAGTTGAAATGTATCTATTCTGCTTCCGCTGTGCATTATTATATTGTGTTGATTGTCTATGACGATGCCAACTACGTCACTGTACCCCACACCGGGCCCACCGGTGACACGTGGAAATCGGGGTGTGACAGGTTGGTATCAGAGCCAACGCTGAGTGAATTAAACACTAGTCCTTTGTGTTTATTCTCAGTTACACAATTGCACAATCCTCGATTTTCGAGTCTAGACAAAGAACTTAGGAAATGTTCGACATTTCGTTTATTTTATCTTTATTTTTATTATTCGCTTTGTCTTATATATTTTGTTGTGCAACTTGTTTAATTTTTGACAGGATCATCATGCCGCCACGTATGCGAGGACGAGGAGGATTCGCCACATCACATGACCACGAGGCAGGACCCTCACACAGGCGAGCCCCATCAGCTTCGCACAACACTGCAGCCCATGATCTTTGGAGATCATTCGCCGAGCCAGCCAGGCACTCGGTATCTTTGAGCACCTCGCCATCCCTACCCCACTCATTTGGGCCCCACTCTGAAAATGGGCCCCATGACTCCCATGGATCTTTCATACCCCTACACCAGTCACCTCACCACTACCCAGCACCAGCTTATCAGGGCCTATACAACCCTGATGCTTACTTGGATGAACCAGTGGGTCACAACCCACTAGGACCTGAAGACCACTTCTCTGGTGGTAACGAGATGGAGGTCGACGAGGACACTGACCCTTCCCTGCCACCGTCCGGCACGCCTAACCATCCCATTGAGATATCGGATGGGTCACCATACAGGGGATCACCATTCAATGGTGTTGACAGCTACGAGGAGAGGTTTAAACAGCATGATTGGTTTTACACCCCCAGCCATCACAACTCTCCCATGCACCAGTCTTACCTCGGTTTTCCCGTGCATTCGCAGCACCACTCTCAGCAGCAGCAGCTTCAGCAGCCGCCTTTGCAGCAGGACCCATCTGAGGCCTTTTGGCGCGACGTGATTACTCCGTCGCCACCACCACCACCGGTTTTGCCTCCTCCGCCTCAGAGGCCAAGGAGGAACGCGCGTATGTCTACGCGAGGAGGGATTCGCATTGCCACCCCTCGACATTCAGGTAGCGGCCGCTACTCGCCGCTCCACGAGGAGTCAGAGATGGGAGAGTCTCAGCATCCCGTCTCAGAGGTTACTTCTGCGACTATTGCGCCACTACCGCCGCAGAACTTTGGAGAGCCCATTCCTGCGTATGCTAGCGCAGTGCAGTTCAACCCGTTCGAGCCGACTTTTCCTCCCGGTTATGATTATACGGGAGATCCCTACTGGTTAGCTTCAGGCTACAACCCTCTCAACCAGGAGAGTACTTTTGGAGGTCCCTGGGCTACGGGACCATCAGCTTTTGGATTCCCACCACAGGGATACCAGCAGCCGCAGCCTCCACAGCCACAACAGTATCAGCCACCGCCGCCGGCGCCAATGATGTCGCCACCGCAAGTCCAAGAAATCCTGCAAGGGATACACGACGTGCGACGGGAATTGCAAAATGATCGCCGACACAACCGCGGTATGTTCAAGAAGATGGTTGACCTGATTAAGGGTAAGAGTAAGAAGGATTATTAAATCCTTTGTTGTTAGCTCTTCTACTCATGTCCCTGCGTGGACATTTATTCCTGTATTCTACCCCTGCGTGGGTATATTTCTCTTATTCTACCCCTGCGTGGGTATGTTGTTCGGTTAACCCCTGCGTGGGTTTGTTTTGTTTTATTTGTTGTTGTTGTTATTGGTTTAGCCCCTGCGCGGGCATGTTATTCATGTTATTTGAATTAAAGTCCCGTTTAGGGCAAAGATGTACTAGTTACTTTGTTTAAAATTTGAAATGGTTAATTTGAATTTCTCATTTTATTTATGTGCATGAATATAGTATTCAAATAAATGGAAAATATCAATTTTTATTTGATTTGCCATTTTAATAAGAATCTTAGTAAGGTAGAACCTAGCTTGAATGCCTTATTTACAGGCCTAGCCAATATGGTAAAACCTGGTTGAAAAGATTCAAATCTCTGTTAACATCTGAAAACATGTTAACATTCATGGCCAAGCGTGATCTGTAAAATCACACAAGCCACCCTTTTTAATAAATTATTTACAGATTATATCTGTACACAAGTCTGTTTATGACTTGATACCTACGGGTTATGACTATGTCATATAGTGGCAGTTGTTGTTTATGACTCCCTGCCTAATAAAGGATTATTTGTTTAAATTATACAATGCTAATCCTATAAAAATCTAAATTTATAATTTAGAAGTTGTCCGAAGTGACTAGGCCTATTGTGCCAATATATAATTCATTCCATAATATAGTTGCTAATAAAAGCCTTGAATGAGATTAAATAAATTAACTATTATGATTCTTAATATCATGGTTAATAAATCGTCTAGAACGATAATACTGTTAGGTTTCTAAATAAGACCTTGTCCTTTTATGTAGCTTAAAGCTACATGGCCAAATCGGAGGAGACCAACAGTCATTCTGGAGAACACCCAGATAATACCAGGATTCACGTCACTGGTGAAGAATTGCAAGCACTGATAGATAAAGCTGTTGCCAAAGCTATGGATAGGCAACTCAGAGAATCTAGCGGTACTCGGAGTAGGACCCGAACAGTAACGCACGTAAAGCCCAAGACTCATTCTGAGGCTCATAGTAAGCCACCTTCTAAAAAGAGTGAGCCGAAGAAGGATGAGGAGGATAATCACTCCTCCAACCACAGCAGCATCCCAAAGCAAGAAGTCAAGCTGAAACATGATACGCACAGCAAGTCCTGTACGTACAAATATTTCGTATCTTGCAAACCCAGAGATTTTACTGGGGAAAAAGGAGCAGTTGATTGCATGACGTGGATTGATGAGATGGATACTGTGGTTGATATCAGCGGGTGTGCTGATAGGGACGTCGTGAAGTACGTGTCCCAGTCGTTCAAGGGAGATGCGTTAGCATGGTGGAAGTCACTCCTACAAGCTGCCGGTAAGGCCACACTGTACGGTATGTCATGGGATCAGTTTGTAGCACTGATCAAGGAGAATTTCTGTCCGCAGCATGAGGTCGAAAGAATTGAATCGAATTTTGTATCTCTGGTTATGAAGAACCTCGATTGTCAAGCGTATCTTACTACGTTCAACACTTTATCTCGGTTAGTGCCTTATCTGGTGACCCCGGAGCCGCGAAGGATTGCTCGATTTATTGGGGGTCTGGCACCGGAGATAAAGGCAAGCGTCAAGGCTTCAAGGCCTACGACATTTAGATCCGTAGCTGATCTATCCCTCTCCCTCACTCAAGATGTAGTCAGACTGAGAGCTATGAAGAGCTCAGAGGAGAACAAAAGGAAACGTGAGGATGACACCTCACGTAGATCTGAGAAACGACACAAGGGAAACAACGACCATAGGAAAGGGTCGGGGTTCAAGAAAGGAGATCAGTCGGGTGAAAAACCCAGATGCAAGAACTGCAAGAGACACCATTTTGGGAAATGTCGTATGGAAGCGAAATCCCAGTCTCAAGAAAAGCGATGTGGAATCTGCAAGTCCACAGACCATAAAGCTCTAGATTGCAAGAAGATGAAGGATGCAACTTGTTTTGGTTGCAACGAGAAAGGGCATATCCGGCCAAATTGCCCAAAGAATGCAAAGAAAGCTGACGACGGGAAGAAGACTAATGCGAGAGTCTTCAGAATGGATGCCAAGGAAGCAGTTCTAGACGACAACGTCATTACAGGTACGTTTCTTGTAAATGATGTTTTTGCTAGAGTCTTGTTTGATTCAGGAGCTGATAAGTCGTTTGTAGATGATAAGTTTTGTAAATTGTTGAACCTTCCTGTTAAAACCTTAAGCGTGAAATATGAGGTGGAATTAGCCGATGGAACCATAGAAACCGCCTCGACTGTGCTAGATGGATGTGTTATATCCATTAGGAATCATTCTTTCCCGTTATCCTTGCTTCCCTTTAAGCTAGCTGGATTCGACATAGTGATAGGCATGGATTGGTTATCGAGTAACCAAGCCCAGATTCTGTGCTATAGAAAGCAAGTGATAGTGAAGACTCCGTCTGGTGAGTCACTTACTATCCAAGGAGATACCCAGCATGGATTGCCTGAGCAAGTGTCCATGCTCAAAGCATCCAGATGCATGCAGAAAGGATGTGTCATCTATATGGCACAAGTTACCATTGATGAGCCGAAGCCGAAGATTGAAGATATCCCTGTTATCTCAGAATACCCTGAGGTATTCCCTGAAGAACTACCCGGTTTGCCACCGGATAGGCAAGTGGAGTTTCGGATAGACATCATTCCAGGCGCTGCGCCTGTAGCAAGAGCACCATACAGATTGGCACCAACGGAGATGAAGGAGTTGAGGACGCAGTTGGATGATTTGTTAGCTAAAGGTTTTATTAGACCTAGCTCGTCTCCTTGGGGAGCGCCAATCTTGTTCGTTAAAAAGAAGGATGGATCGATACGTCTGTGCATCGATTACCGTGAGCTTAACAAAGTCACTATCAAGAATAGGTACCCGTTACCCAGGATCGACGATCTGTTCGATCAGTTGCAAGGAGCAAGCTATTTCTCCAAGATCGACCTGAGGTCCGGTTATCATCAGTTAAAGGTCAAGGATGAAGATGTGCACAAGACAGCGTTTAGGACTCTTTATGGACATTACGAGTTCCCAGTGATGCCGTTCGGGCTCACCAACGCACCAGCCGCGTTCATGGATCTCATGAATCGCGTCTGCAAGCCTTATTTAGATAAGTTCGTCATCGTCTTTATTGATGACATCCTTATCTACTCGAAGAGCCAAGCTGACCATGAGAAACACCTTCGTTGTATTCTCAAACTTCTGCATCAAGAGAAGCTTTATGCCAAATTTTCGAAGTGTGAATTTTGGCTTCGAGAAGTCCAATTCCTTGGACATGTAGTAAGCGAGCGTGGTATCCAAGTAGATCCCGCTAAAGTAGAAGCAGTCATGAACTGGCAGGAGCCGAAGACTCCTACCGAGATTCGCAGTTTCCTTGGATTGGCAGGATACTATAGGCGATTTATTGAGAACTTCTCAAGAATTGCTGCGCCCCTAACTTCGCTGACTCGTAAGAAGATTAAGTTTGATTGGGGCCCTAAGCAGCAGGAATCCTTCGACATCCTGAAGAAGAAGTTGAGCAACGCGCCAGTGTTGACACTGCCCGATGGCATAGAAGATTTCATAGTGTATTGCGATGCATCGCACACTAGTATGGGTTGTGTGCTCATGCAGAGAGGCAAAGTCATTGCCTACGCTTCTCGACAGCTAAAGGTGCACGAGAAGAACTACACCACCCACGATTTGGAATTGGGTGCAGTTGTATTTGCTTTGAAGCTATAGAGACATTACTTGTATGGAACCAAGTGTATAATTTATTCGGATCACAAGAGTCTTCAACATTTGTTCAATCAGAAGGAATTGAACATGCGACAAAGGCGATGGATGGAAACTTTAAATGATTACGACTGCGAGATACGATACCATCCAGGCAAGGCAAATGTAGTTGCCGACGCCTTAAGCAGAAAGGAAAGGGTGAAACCAATCAGAATCAATGCCAAGCGCATTGAGATAAGAAATAATTTGAACGAAAGGGTGTTAGCTGCACAGAAGGAAGCTGTGATGGAAGCTAACTATCCTGCAGAGAAGTTAGGAGTAACTGAGGAGCAGTTATCCTACGACAAAGATGGAATGCTACGACTAAACGGACGAATATGGGTTCCAGTTTATGGAGGACTTCGGGATGTTATCCTCCAGGAAGCCCACAGCTCTAAATATTCCGTTCATCCTGGAGCTGATAAGATGTACCAGGATTTGAAAGCAAACTACTGGTGGATTGGTTTGAAAAAGTCAGTAGCTGAGCATGTAGCTAAATGTTTGACTTGTGCGCAAGTTAAGGCTGAGCATCAGAAGCCGTCAGGTTTGCTTCAACAACCTGAAATTCCCAAGTGGAAATGGGAAATGGTGACAATGGATTTCATCACCAAGTTGCCGAAGACGAAAAAGGGAAATGATACCATATGGGTCATAGTAGATAGACTGACTAAGTCAGCTCATTTTCTGCCCATCAAGGAGACGTATAGCTCCGATATGTTAGCTCAATTATACGTCGATAAGATTGTAGCATTGCATGGTATACCTATATCTATTATCTCCGATAGAGATACTAGATATACGTCGCATTTTTGGAAGAGTTTCCAACAATCGTTGGGCACTCGTTTGAATTGTAGTACGGCTTATCATCCTCAGACTGATGGTCAGAGTGAGCGTACTATTCAAACTTTGGAAGACATGCTTCGTGCATGTGCGATCGATTTGGGTGGTAGTTGGGATAAGAACCTACCACTGATTGAATTCTCCTACAACAATAGCTACCATTCCAGCATAAAGGCTGCGCCTTCTGAGGCCCTATACGGTAGAAAGTGTAGATCGCCCATTTGTTGGGCAGAAGTTGGAGATGTCCAATTGTCAGGACCAGATATCGTTTTTGAGACGACGGACAAGATCGTGCAGATACGCGATCGTTTGAAAGCTGCCAGAGATAGGCAGAAAAGTTATGCGGATCCTAAGCGCAAAGATTTTCACTTCGATCTAGGTGATAAAGTATTGCTTAAAGTATCACCCTGGAAGGGTGTGATGCGATTTGGAAAGAAAGGCAAGCTAAGCCCGAGATACATAGGACCGTTCGAGATTATCGAACGTGTCGGGTCAGTCGCTTATAAGTTAAACTTGCCTGAAGAACTTAGCGCTATTCATAATGTGTTCCACATCTGTAATTTGTAGAAGTGTTTCGCTGACGAATCACTGGTTATACCGCATACAGATATACACTTAGATGAAAGTTTGAAGTTCGTGGAAAAACCTTTGTCGATTGAGGATCGACAGGTGAAAAAGCTTCGAAGGAAGCACATACCTATTGTAAAGGTCAAATGGGATGCCCGTAGAGGTCCCGAATATACGTGGGAAGTGGAATCCACGATGCAAGAGAAATACCCTCATTTGTTTCAGTAAATCTCGAGGGCGAGATTTCTTTTAAGGGGGTGAGGATGTAACACCTCGAAAAAATTTCGTCCAATAATGTCTTGACACGTGTCATAAGGTTCCGGTATGTGAAAACAAACTTTAGAGGGACTAAAAGTGACAAACAGTGAAAACTATGGAACGTAAGGGTCCAAAGTGTCAACAATGGATAAATAGACTCTATGATGACCCTACATAAAGTTCATAACCTTAAACGGATGGTTCATGGATCATACGAAGCAGAAAATGCCCAAAAATGAGGAGTTACAAACTATAGGGGCCAAAAGTGTCAACATGTTGAATTTATACCTCTGAGTGAACTTTTGGCAGACCCGAAGCTTTATAATGCTAAAATATACTCACTAGAATATGTTGTAGAAATTTCGTGAAGTTTCGATAACGTATGAGAAAGTTATGGCCAAAACCGTACTTGAAGGGTTAAAAGCGTCAACGTCGAATTTCATGGCTTTTCGGTTGAGCGCAAAGTTATCCGAGGACATTACCATGTTGGTAAATGTCCCAAGGTTCTTAAAAACCAAGTTTGAGGGTTTACGAGTCAAGAAAAGTAGCCGAAACATCGCGTGCAAGGACAGGGACCAAAGCTGCCAAGTTTGAAAGTTGTTTGGCTGATCAGCAGGTCAGGCGACCCGCCTGGACAGACCCAAGCGGGCCGCGTGGGACTACCAGTAACAGCATTTCGCGAATTTTGCATTTTTGGTCCGAATTTGAAGTGTGTAACAGCTGTGGCCACCTCCTTTTGCACCAATTAAACCCCATGCATGCCTATGGTAACAGTGGCCTCTCTATAACCTCTGATTTCCTCTTTAAATCAGATCAAAACTCATTCTCTTTGGCATTTCCTTTGTGATCAAGAACTCCCAAATTGCAAGAACAGCTCTCAAGACTTTCTGGAGCATTTCTGGACATCAAGGCCGACTCCAAGTGTTTGCTAGGCTTCATTAGGACCTTGGTAATCTTTTATATCATCCTCAAATTCGTTCTAGCATAGATTAATTGCTAAAAGTCAAACTGTTGCTCTTATACTTTGACTTTCTGATTAAACGAGTTTTACTCAGTCATTTCTCAAATTGAAACCACGAATATGTTGGTATTTATGTGGGAAACAAACCCTCAAAAGGGTATTCTCTGATTCCCACTATATGCATGCTGATTGTCGAGTCAAACTTGTTTCTAAAAAGTCAACAGAAGTTGTTTTTGCAAAAATAAGCTTAAATGATAATGTAAAGGACATGCAATCTGTTTGATCATCATAAACAACTTATAATACATGTAAGAATATGTTTTATCATAATAAACTCGACAAATCTTTAGTATAGATACGAATCGGAACCGAAAGTCTTGTAAAACGACTATTTCGTAGACTATCGGTTCGGATTCGTACATGCATGTTTGAGATCTGTATTGGAGAGCATTTTTGACCATTTTTATTTTGGTAAAACTCTCTGGATTTTTGTTGCTTGAGTCTATACTTAGCCGATTCATTTGCATGTTTCCGATTATGCTTAAAGTTGACTATTTTGCCCTTTTTGATATAAAACGTGATTTTTGGAAAAATGAAAGAGTAGAAATCTTTATTTCTAATATATAAACTTGCACCGAAAATTCGAGACCAGTTGGTGGTCCAGATTGTGAATTATGGCCGATAGCGTAAAACTATGTTCTTCTGTTTAATAAACGGCGTATTTCGCGTATAACCCGTTTCTGGCCATGTTTTGATACAAAACTTTTTACCCACTGATGTTATATAATATTTTGGGATTTTTGATGATTTTTATTTAATTTTTGGCTGGTCGTATCTTAGATCGCTTAGTTATTTCGGTTTATGTCGGTTTTGACCGTTTAGGCCATAAAATGAGTTTTATGCATTCTTTTGACCCGAAACCTTTTCCTACTGATTTTATATGTTAAATAAATTATTTTAAGTATTCCGGAAATATAAGAATCCCAGATTTATTTTGAAAACCCGGAAACGGCGTTAAATCGCATTTTAAGCATTTTTAGCGCATAGTAAGCGTTATACTCATTTTAAACATATAAGACTTATACCTACTGATGTAATTAGCATATTTTCATATAATAACAGTAAGTATAAGTATATGAACTCAGATTTCCAGTTTTGGCATTTTTAGCCCTTGTGAATTTACTAAAATACCCCTACGGTGCATAGTTTGGTTTTAAATGTTAAGATTGGTATATGGGTCATACCCTACTGTCATAATATGTTAAATGAAGTATATTTACTGTATAAACCAGACCCGAAACTCAGATTTCTAATTTGACTCATTTATAATCTTTTAAATGACCAAAATGCCCTTATAAGGCATAAATTGAGTTTAAAATTAATCCGGGCAATATAGAACATAACTTACTGATGTTATATCATATCTAAAGCATATTATCTCAGGGAACTTGCAGTTGACTCTTTTGGCTACCCGTAACGCCCTTTTAGCGTTCGGTTCGGTTTACGTAACTAGTTTGCGTAAATTGACCGAAACGGGTCAAACATTATCATTTTTAACTCAAAATCCAGAATGTATTTAGTATACCCATATTATACAAGTATTCAAACTTGTCGGGTCTAAATCACATTCTATCCGGTCTTTCGCTTAATCGTGCGCTTGTACCGTATCGTCCTTAAAACTAACCGGTCAAAGCTAAGGCTTAAATAAAAGACCCGTTAGAAATCTAATAGGTTATTATAAACCTTTGTTCCAGATTAGGAGGCCCAGTAAAAGCTACCTACACTTACTGTTTGTGATTCATACTTGCTCAGGTAAATACATTTTGACTTATTTTCCCTATACGGGCTTGGGGTACGGTATTTAAAATACCGCTTGATCGGGCGCACAAGTCCTGCACCTTATGGGTGTACAGTCTTGAATAGCTTGTGCGACTCGTTTAAACAGTCTTGTCTTACTTTAGGCTTTGGGGGGTTATTGACCGTGTCCCGGATATCCTTGGCATTATCTTACGAGATGGCCACGACCAGAGCACGGGGTGTAGGCGTACACTCGGCGTGTATAACTCTTTAATGTGGTGTGTCATTTAACCTTTAGCCCGTACAGCAGATCCCGGGCCACTATAAGTACGGGTACATGTAAATCGTTCACAAGTTTATATTGCATAAATATCCCAAGTTAATAAAAATATTTATGCCTTGTGCATTTAAATCAATTTTCAATCATTTTCAAAATGAGTCAGTCGATTTGTATTTACCAGTGTAAACTGACGTATTTTTCCCAAAAGGTTAAGTGCAGGTACTATACGAACTAGGCTGGCTGTTTCCTAAGAGCGTCCACTATAGTCTCGCAAGCTCGGACGACAAATAACTGTTGAACAATTTATTCTTATTTTTATTTGATCCGCCTGTGGATCCGTTTCAACTACTTATGATGTTTATTATGTCATTTTAATTAAAGTTGAAATGTATCTATTCTGCTTCCGCTGTGCATTATTATATTGTGTTGATTGTCTATGACGATGCCAACTACGTCACTGTACCCCACACCGGGCCCACCGGTGACACGTGGAAATCGGGGTGTGACATATATAGAGGTCATGGCTTCGTACGAACCCACATGGGTGCCTTCGTACGAAGTTGCTTGGTCTTGAGACACTAGTTACCAACCCACTAATCAGTCCAATAACTATTGATTTCCATAAATTCAGTGTTTTTCATAAATTAGCTTATAATCATAATATTATTTTGAAAAGTTTTGTGGAGATCTAACTTAGAACATGAGGTATACCGTGACCCTTTTTAATTCTGTATAAGTGTCACATCACCCGTTTTTTTCCCTTTTTACTCGACTTTATCCTAAAAAATAGTTTAACCTTTGTTAACTCTACCTCACCTACCATTTTTTAAATTATTCTAATATTAAATATTGAATTTAAATACAAAATAAATAATAATAGTACCATTTCATTAACTTTCTTAGAATTGATGTGCAACACCAATTTTGATGGTTAAAAATAAAAAAACTTGAGTTGGGTCTTCACAACCATACTCCCACACACACACAACACACTTAGTTTTGACTTGGTAATAGTTAAAATGAGAGAACTGAACCTTTTAAGATTAGCTCAATCTGTGTTTTTGTGATCATTTAGCATTGTCTATCTTTAGACCCTCAACGTCGTAGTATTGAATTTTAACTCCAAAGTTTATATTTACATTTTAAGACCAAAACTCGACAAATTTAGACATTTTCGTTTAGCTTTAAGGTTGATTTAATTAGACTTATGTCAGTACACTACTATTTAGCATTTTTAATATTATATGTTCTCTAAAAAACGCACAGCTTGCGGTATGCACATATAATGTATATATGTGTGGGCCCTCGAAAGGTAATAGTAAAATTGCACTAATTATAACGTTATTTTACTAATTTCGTGAAAATAACGCTAAAAGCGGCGGACAGTTAATCACGCATCATATGGTGGCATTGATAGCCGAAAGACAAAAGGGTACATGCATTAATCGTCCTTTGTCCCGATTTTTGAGTGTTATTTGCCTTATGTCCAAGGCTTGAGGCAAAACTATTATCGAGCCGGGGGTCTCACTGGAAGCAACCTCTCTATTCCTATGGGTAGAGGTAAGGCTGTCTACATCTTACCCTCCTCAGACCCTAACTTAGCTTTGCTATTGGTGGGATATGGCCTTCTCTATAACTACAGATCACTTGTGTGATATATTAACAATTTAGTTTCAGTTTTTTCAAATAAAAAGATTGTGCATACTCGTGTTTTTATTCCACATAACACATGTGAGATTTTTGGTTCACCACTACACATGATTGTTCCAAGAAACCATAGTTGAATTATAAACAATAAGAAATGAGTAGAAGATAGAATAGAACACCGAGCATCACTTACAATCTGGTCTCTTATTTATAATCAAACGTTACAGTACCACGAGACCAGTTGGACAGCATTTCCCCTCAAGGACCAAAAGTTGCTTGGTCTTGAGACACCAGTTACCAACCCACTAATCAGTCCAGTAACTTTTGATTTCCATAAATTCAGTGTTTTTCATAAAAGTATACCTTAACCCTTCTTAATTCCGTTTAAGTGTCACATCACCCGTTTTTTTCCCTTTTTACTCCACTTTATCCTAAAAAATGGTTTAACCTTTGTTAACTCTACCTCACCTACCATTTTTTAAATTATTCTAATATTAAATATTGAAATTAAATACAAAATAAATAATAATAATAATAATAATACCATTTCATTAACTTTGTTAGAATTGATGTGCAACACCAATTTTGATGGTTAAAAATCAAAAAACTTGAGTTGGTTCTTCACAACCATACTCCCACACACACATAACACGCTTAGTTTTGACTTGGTAATAGTCAAAATGAGAGAACTGAACCTTTTAAGATTAGCTCAATCTGTGTTTTTGTGATCATTTAGCATTGTCTATCTTTAGACCCTCAACCTCGTAGTATTGAGTTTTAACTCCAAAGTTTATATTTACATTTTAAGACCAAAACTCAACACATTTTCGTTTAGCTTTAAGGTTGATTTAATTAAACTTATGTCAGTACACTACTATTTAGCATTTTTAATATTATATGTTCTTCTCTATAAAACGCCCAGTTTGCGGTGTGCACATATAATGTATATATGTGTGGGCCCTCGGAAGGTAAAAGTAAAATTGCACTAATTTTAACGTTATTTTAATAATTTCGTGAAAATAACGCTAAAAGCGGCGGACAGTTAATCACGCATCATATGGTGGCATTGATTGCCGAAAGACAAAAGGGTACATGCACTAATCGTCCTTTGTCCCGATTGTTGAGTGTTATGTGTCTTATGTCCAAGGCTTGATGCAAAACTATTATCGAGCCGGGGATCTCACTAGAAGCAGCCTCTCTATTCTATGGTGTAGAGATAAGGTTGTCTACATTTTACCCTCCTCGGACCCTACCTTAGCTTTACTATTGGTGAGATATGGTCTTCTCTAGTGATCTATTAACATTGTGTGATCTATTAACAATTTTGTTTCAATTTTTTCAAATAAAAAGATTGTGCATACTCAAGCAAGCAGAGAGAACTAAAAGTATAGTTTGGGCTCATATATGTGACGCTCATTCTCAACTTCCAACTTTGTAAATTCTTCTATGAGCATCAATGAAGGTAGGGTTGGACATCTGTCTTTGCTCCAATTTTGGCTCACTGGACAACATTAAGTAAACTTCAGACATGGTTGGCCTTAAAGCAGCTAACTGAGTGCACATTAGAGCAATCTCTATAATATTCATCACATTTTCTTCTAGATATTCATTTGGATCTATAGCTTCATCAACCAACTTGTTATGTATGCCTTTCTCGTACAATTGCCATGCCTATTAAACAAGATGTGGTTGGGAAATACAGTAAGTCACTAACTGAAAATAGCAAGCATGTGAAGCCAATTAATGTTACACCATACCAACTCAATTTTGTATGATCAAGAAGCCCACATTTCTAACCAAAGACCTAGGACCAACATAAGTTGTAAAAGATGATGTTTTTACCATATTCATAAGGAAGTTTAAGGGCTAAACTCAATGAAATATTACTTCCCTTAGTATGTACTTCAAATATATAGTGTTAAAGTCCAAGTAAAATCAACAGTCTTTTATTTTTATGTAATTGGTCATGGTTTAAAGAGAGGTAGAAGGTTGTAT